>NC_041380.1:150700415-150763340 GCF_002162155.2 Triticum dicoccoides
CCGCCTCCGCGTCGCCCCGGCCCGGCGCCGCCCAGCCGCCACCGCCCCTCGCCGACTCCGGTGGCCGCGGCCCACCCCGGCCTCTTCTCCATCTCCGGCGACCGACCTCGACGCCGACGAACCTTGGGAGTTTCCCCGTGAACAGTGCTACTACAGTACCTCCTCAGATCCAGATCCGGATCTCGGTTGACTTTCCCGCCTAAACCTAGTTTATTACGCATACTTTGATCGCCCGTAACTTTGCATCCGTAGCTCTGATTTGGGCATATGATATATCAAAATGTTCGCCTCGACGAGTACATCATTTCATTCCATTGCATCATTTTCATTTGAGTTCATCTTGATGCCCAAAATGCTGTTAGAAGTAGGCTTCATGAGTTAATTGTCAGATCTGCTAGTTCATCTTAGACTTTTGTCATTTTTGCCATGATTAATGTGTGCATGCTATGCCTGCGAGTCCTTCATATGTTTTGTTAAGCATTTTGTCTTCTTTCCAGAGGTGTAACCCATGCATTTTTAGGATGTGTGTGGTGACTTGTGTAAGCTCGCAAAGAGAGGCATCCGGGAAATCTGTTTTCAGAGACTTAGTAGTTTTCACTAAGTCTGGGATATTTTAGTTCTTGATGCCATATGTTCAGCTTGTTTCCTAGTGATCCGTGCATCTTTTGAGGATGATCAGTAAAGGAGTTTTGTTAATCATGTTATGCTCTGTCCATCCATGTCTTTGTTTGCAATTATGGAGCACCCTAGCTTGAGTCAATCAAGCTCTACTTTTGCTTCGTGGTGAATCTGGGCAGATCGTCAACTCGTTTGCGATTTTGCCGGCGTTGTTGTAGTTGATCCGTGCATGCTATGCCATTGTTCTTGCCATGTCTAGCTTGTATTTTGTGCCTTCTTAATGTGTGTATGCCTGTCTTGCCATGACTTGCACCGTGGTGAGTGCATCGAGCTTGTTTACATGCCTTCGTGAGTTATATTTCAGCATGTCTCAGTTTTCACTAAGTCTGAAAACTGATTGTGTTTTAGCTATGTTTGTGTGCCCGTTAATATATTTTGTGAACCCTTTTGGCCCCAGGTCACTTTGGGTCTTTTGTTAAGCTCTTTGAGTAGCTCCATGTCATGTTCTTACTTGTCTTAATCAGGTCATGTATCATGTTGTTTTGCTGCTCCGAAGAGAGCATCGTGATCTGAAATTTCAGACAAGTGTTAATTTCACCAAGTCTGGAATCTGTTTTGCATTTGCGTTTTTGCCATGCTTGTTTGAACCTCATAATGGATGAATTGGCCGTGGCTCAGTGCTAGTCTTTTGTTAAGCATCTTGTGTGCATCCCTGCCATGTCTTTTGTTGTCATGTTTGGTGGCTGTAGCATGTTCGTTGCATTGCATTTAGATGCCTACTTGCTGTAAATCGTAGACCGGTTCATTTCTTAAAACGCTTGCCATTTCCAAACCGTAACTCCGATTCCAATGATCTTTATATCGTTTTCGAGCGATTTCATCTCATCTTTCCAGTGGCACCCTTAGAATTCCAAGTTGAGGCCAGGTTCATGCATTTCCTGTCATATCTTGCATTTTGCATCCCGCATCGTATCCTGCATAGCATATCTTCATTTCATCATATTGCTTGGTCTTGCACGTGGTTGATTGTATCCTTGTTGCTTGTTTGTCTTGTTGGGTAGAGCCGGGAGACGAGTTCGCTACCGAGGAGCCCGTTGAGTTTGCTTGTGAGGATCCAGTCAACTCTGATAACTGTGCAGGCAAGATGATCATACCCTCGAAATCACTACTATCTTTGCTATGCTAGTTTGCTCGCTCTTGCTATGCCAATGCTATGATGCCTACCTTTTGCTTGTCAGCCTCCTAATTGCCATGTCAACCTCTAACCCACCATGTCCTAGCAAACCGTTGATTGGCTATGTTACCGCTTTGCTCAGCCCCTCTTATAGCGTTGCTAGTTGCAGGTGAAGATTGGAGGTCGTTCCTTGTTGGAACATCGTTATTTACTTGCTGGGGATATCATTATATTGCCATGTTATCTTAATGCATCTATATACTTGGTAAAGGGTGGAAGGCTCGGCCTCTCGCCTAGTGTTTTGTTCCACTCTTGCCGCCCTAGTTTCCGTCATATCGGTGTTATGTTCCCGGATTTTGCGTTCCTTACGCAGTTGGGTTATAATGGGAACCCCCTGATAGTTCGCCTTGATTAAAGCTTTTCCAGCAATGCCCAACATTGGTCTTACCATTTGCCACCTAGCCTTTTCCTTCCCTTGGGTTCTGCAGACTCAAGGGTCATCTTATTTTAACCCCCCCCCCCCCGGGCCAGTGCTCCTCTGAGTGTTGGTCCCACTGAGCGATGTCCGAGGCTACCAGGGGCAACTCTGGGCTGGCTGACCCGACGTCTGGCTCATCTGAGTGTGCCCTGAGAAAGAGATATGTGCAGCTCCTATCGGGATTTGTCAGCACATTCGGGCGGTGTTGCTGGTCTTGTTTTAACCTGTCGAATTGTCTTGTTGTACCGGGTTACCGAGTCTGATCGGTGTGTCTCGGGTGGAGGTCTATTCCTTCGTTGACCGTGAGAGCTTGTCATAGGCTAAGTTGGGACTCCCCTGCAGGGATTGAACTTTCGAAAGCCGCGCCCACGGTTATGGGCAGATGGGAATTTGTTAATGTCCGGTTGTAGATAACTTAAACCTTAATTAATTAAAATGAATCAACTGAGTGTGTTGCCGTGATGGCCTCTTCTCGGCGGAGTCCGGGAAGTGGACACGGTGTTGGAGTTATGCTTGCGCAGGTTGTTCTTATAGCTTCTCGCTCGTGCTTTGCCTCCTCTTCTCGCTCTCTTTTGTGTGTAAGATAGCCACCACATATGCTAGTCGCTTGCTGCAGCTCCACATATATTTGCCTCATCCATTCCTATAATCTAAAATAGTCTTGATCGCGAGGGTGCGAGATTGCTGAGTCCCTGTGGCTCACAGATACTACAACTCCAGATGCAGGTCCAGGTGATTCCGCTCCAGGTGACGAGTACGAGCTCAAGTGGGAGTTCAACGAGGACTCTCAGCGTTATTATGTTTCCTTTCCCGATGATCAGTAGTGGTGCCTAGTTGGGGTTTGATTCAGGGCCTTGTCGCATGTTGGGTTTTCTTCTATTTTGGCGCCGTAGTCGGGCCATGAGTGCTTGTATGATGGATGTTATTTATGTACTTTGATGTGACGTGGCGAGTGTAAGCCAACTATGTATCTCCCCCTTTTTATCATATATTACATGGGAGGTTGTAATGATTGCCTAACTTGCGACATTGCTTTCAATGCGGTTATGTCTCTAAATCGTGCCTCGACACGTGGGAGCTATAGCCGCATCGAGAGCGTTACACGATAAGCGTTATAACTTGGGAGCCATTATTGCTAGGAGGTTGCATCTTAATGCTAAAGATGGAGATTTATTTGGTGGGATTTATGCAACTCGTTTAGCTAATTATTTGGGCGTACCTATAAGAGGGTATGATATTGGAGAGAATTCCTTATTTCACCCTTTCTTAAAGTTCGGTTCCCTATTTGGCCCAAAATAAAATTTTCTACCCTATTTGACATTTAAAGTAATTTTTGTTCCTTATATGACACTTCCATCCATTTTAGACACTAACGGTGTTAAGTGTGAGGTGAAAATACCATGTTGCCCCTAATACATTGTGTAACCATTGTGAATGTAATAAAAAAAGCAAACAATTCACTCATGTTTTATGGATGTTCAACGGATGTTGTGCATGTATATGCATAGTTTTTTTACAGGTAAACTTGCATAGCTAGTTAGTCCGCAATACCGATCAATCAGCGGCTGATAATTTATATTATACATACATACGTAGTATAACTAGCCAGGCCTCAAGATCGATCCAGCAGGCCGCTAGCTTTGGTAGCTAGCTTGCTACGTACGTGCGTGTTGTCTCCTGGAAAAGAATCGATCAAGCGCGGCTTGTGTATTTACACGTTTCGCCGGAAGCAATCGGCAGGTCCGACTAGGTTCACGTGGAATCAATCCATCTGGTTGTCTGCTTACTTGGTGTGCACGTGCGGAATCAGCTAGCTCGTCCGACTACCGCAGGCGCATCTTTAATCGCGACTGCCACGTATCGTGGCGCCAACGGATTTTCTGTATTTTCAGTAAGAATTGATCCCACACGAATGGGACTACAACTTAAGTACACATGGCCACACCGCAAATCTCATATGCATTAGCTTAACTAACCACCACATTGGCCACTAACCGCATGCACTGGCTACTCCCTATATGCACGTACGAGCAACTACTCCGCTGGAAACTTTCCAACAGTAGTAAGCGCGTGCGATCCGCCCGGCCACACCCACGGCGCCCACAACGCGTAGGAGGCGGCCTGCTCAACAGACCACCAAGGCCACGGACATGCACGCACACACCCGCATGCACCATGGTGACCACGGGCGCACACATATCATCGCGGTTAATTCCTAATAGAGCTCACCTCAACATCGTGGGCCATCCACTATGCAGCCACGCTCGCACGTGATTAACTAACCAAAATATTGAAGCATACATATACATGCGCAGTATTCGTTGAATATCCCTAAAACATGGATGAAGTGGTTGCTTTTTTACTATATCCAGAATGGTTACACAATACACCAAGGGCAGAACGGTCTTTTCACCTCACACTTAACACGGTTAGTGTCTAAAATGGACGGAAATGTTATATAAGGAACAAAGATTACTTTAGGTATCAAATAGAGAAGAAAATTTATTTTGGGCCAAATAGGGAACCAAACTTTAAAAAAGGGCCAAATAAGGAATTCTCTCATGATATTGAGTTGCCACCTTCTTTTCTAGATTATGAGGCTATGGTACGCTACCAATTTCTTGAGAGGAACGAACAATCCCTCCAATACCGACTAATCTTTGATAGACGGCTCGCCGTCCATGTCAGGAAAATGGGAGATATTTTATAACTAGAGAGGAGGCAAACGAGTATGAGAGGACAGCGGAGGTTGCTCGCCTCCATGCTGCAGCCCTTTAGGAAATAGTTGCCGCACCTCGGTACAACCCCGACTACAATTTTGGATATACGCCAGGCCACCCATGGGCATAGACCAACTTAGGCCAAAAGCCTAAGCTTGGGGGAGTACGTATTTCTCACCAACATTAAATTCATGTTCACATATTCATTTCAGTTGTCAGTGTTCATACTTTTTCATTGTATTATCCATGTTAGTTTATTTCCTTTTCCCGTTTTCTTCTTGTGTGTTTGATAGACCTTAAGAAAAACCCAAAAAAATTAGTTGTAGTTAGTTTACTTTTCATGCATGCTTAGTTGTAGTATTAAAAGAAAACCCAAAAAGATTTCTCGTTCTTCTTGTGCTTGTTGGGAGCTTTCTCGTGTAAATAGTTTTTCTCGTTCTTGTTTTACTTTCTTCAGAAAAACAAAAACTCCAAAAATATTTCAGTGTGCTTCTTTGAATTTGTTTTCTTTTCTTTGGGGTCGAGAGGAGAAGACCATGATGAAAATGTTGAGTGGCTCTCATATGCATTATTGTTGATCTAACAAAGAGCCCATATTACCTTGTCTTCTCCTTTTAAATAAATGTTTGCAGATTCTAGCTTAGTCCAATGCAAGTACACTATTATTATTATCCACACCGTTCGGTTGTGCAAGTGAAAGGCAGTAATGACAATATATGATGAAATGATTGAGATAAGGACAAGCTGGTATTAACTCGACCTATCTTGTTTTTGTAAATATGATTAGTTCATCATTCCTGATTCAGCCTATTATGAATGAAACATGTTTGCAATGACAATTAGAGATTGTAGTTACTCATGCCACGCTTAATTAGCTAGGAGTTTATAATGGTTTACCTTGCGTGCCAACATGGAAATTGAAATGGTTGTGATGTAGTATGATAGGATGGTATCCTCCTTTGAATGATTTGAGTGGCTTGACTTGGCACATGTTCACGCATGTAGTTGAAACAAAATCAACATAACATGTATGATATTTATGTTCATGGTGATTTATATCCTACTCATAGTTGCACTCAATGTTGGTTAATCTCAATGCATGTTTATGACTGTTGTCGCTCTCTAGTTGGTCGCTTCCCAGTCTCTTTCTATCCTTCACTTGTACTAAGCGAGAATACTGCTTGTGCACCCACTTCCATAAACCCAAAGTTGTTCCATATGAGTCCACCATACCTACCTATATGCGGTATTTATCTGTCGTTCCAAGTAAATTTGTCAGTGCCAAACTCTAAACCTTCAAATGATAATATGTTTTGTATGCTCGAATCTCTCATGTATCAACTAGGGCTGTCAATATCTTCCATGCTTGGTGGGTTATTCTCACGATGAGTGGACTCTGCTCATCATTCACGACAAAATGGCTGGTAACCGGGATGCCCAGTCCCATGCTCAAATCAAATCAGAATAATTGCAAACAAAAGTCCCCCAGGATTGTTGTTAGTTGGATGGTACCCGTTATTTCGGACCAGCCGTGGAGTGTGCTTGTTGGTGGTGGGGGAGTATTAACTTTATCATTCTGTTTGGGAACCTCCTATAATGTATGTAGCATGGAAGATACCAAGATCTTTTGGTTGTTATGTTGACAATGAAAGCATGCCGCACAAAATATTATTTATCTCTATTTGAAAACTCGAGCTCTGGCACCTCTACAAATCCCTGCTTCCCTCTGCGAAGGGCCTATCTATTTACTTTCATTGCTGAGTCATCATCCTCTTATAAAAAGCACCAGTTAGAGAGCACCACTATCATTTGTATGCATTGCTATTAATTTATATTGAGTATGACGGTGACTAGATCTCTTTTACCATGAATTACAATGTCTAGTCAGTCCTTGATCTTCAGGGGTGCTTTGCATTTATGTTTTGCGGTCTCAGAAAGGGCTAGCGAGATACCATCTTGTTATATTATATCATGATTGTTCTGAGAAAGTGTTGTCATCCGAGATTTATTATTATTGCTCGCTAGTTGATTATGCCATTGATATGAGTAAATGTGAGACCTAAATGTTATTGTGAATATGGTTACTTCATAATCTTTGTCGAAGACTTGAATGCTGGCTTTACATATTTGCAACAACAAGATCAAACAGAGTTTGTAAAAGTTTTTCTTTATCACTTTTAGTTTCTCAACTGAATTGCTTGAGGACAAGCAATGGGTTATGCTTGGGGGAGTTGATACGTCTCCGTTGTATCTACTTTTCCAAACTCTTTTGCCCTTGTTTTGGACTCTAACTTTCATGATTTGAATGAAACTAACCCAGACTGATGTTGTTTTCAGCAGAATTGCCATGGTGTTATTTTTGTACAGAAATAAAAGTTCTCGGAATGACCTAAAAATTCACGGAGATCAGTTTGGGAATTAATAAAAAATATTGGCGAAAGAATCAAGTGAAGGAGGCCCACACCATGGCCACAAGGGTGGGGGGCACGCCCACCCCCTGGGGCGCGCCACCCGTCCTTATGGGCCCCCTGGACCTCCACCGACCTCAACTCCAACTCTATAAATTCATGTTCGAGGAGAAAAAAATCAGAGAGAAGGATTCATCATGTTTTATGACACGGAGCCGCCGCCAAGCCCTGTTCTTCCCCGGGAGGGCAGATCTGGAGTCCGTTCTGGGCTCCGGAGAGGGGAAATCATCGCCATCGTCATCATCAACCATCCTCCATCACCAATTTCATGATGTTCCCTGCTGTGTGTGAGTATTCCATCATAGGCTTGCTGGACCGTGATGGCTTGGATGCGATTTACCATGTAATCGAGTAAGTTTTGTTAGAGTTTGATCCCTGGTATCCACTATGTTCTAAGATTGATGTTGCTATGACTTTGCTCTGCCTAATGCTTGTCACTAGGGCCCGAGTGCCATGATTTCAGATATGAACCTATTATGTTTTCATGAATATATTTGTGTTCTTGATCCGATATTGGAAGTTATAGTCACCTACTACATGTTATGATCTGGCATCCCCGGAGTGACAATAGTCGGGACCACTCCCGGTGATGAGCGTAGTTTGAGGAGTTCATGTATTCACTAAGTGCTAATGCTTTGGTCCAGTACTCTATTAAAAGGAGGCCTTAATATCCCTTAGTTTCCAATAGGACCCCGCTGCCACGGGAGGGTAGGACAAAAGATGTCATGCAAGTTCTTTTCCATAAGCACATATGACTATATTCGGAACACATGCCTACATTATATTGATGAATTGGAGCTAGTTCTGTGTCACCCTATGTTATAACTATTGCATGATGAATGCCATCCAACATAATTGTCCATCATTGGTCCATTTCTTACTGATAACCCACAAGTATAGGGGATCACAACAGTTTTCGAGGGTAGAGTATTCAACCCAAATTTATTGATTCGACACAAGGGGAGCCAAAGAATATTCTCAAGTATTAACAGTTGAGTTTTCAATTCAACCACACCTAAAATAATTAATATCTGTAGCAAATTATTTAGTAGCAAAGTAATATGGAAGTAACGGTAACAGTGGCAAAAGTAACAGTAGCAGTTTTGTAGCAATTGTAACAGTGGCAACATAAAAGTAACTAAGCAGAGATCAATATGTGAAAAGCTCGTAGGCAATGGATCAATGATGGTTAATTATGTCATATGCGATTCCCCATGCAACAGTTATAACATAGGATGACACAGAACTAGCTCCGGTTCAGCAATGTAATGTAGGCATATATTCTGAATATAGTCATACATGCTTATGGAAAAGAACTTGTGTGACATATTTTGTCCTACCCTCCCGTGGCAGCGGGGTCCTATTGGAAACTAAGGGATATTAAGGCCTCCTTTTAATAGAGTACTGGACCAAAGCATTAACACTTAGTGAATACATGAACTCCTCAAACTATGGTCATCACCGGGAGTGGTCCCGATTATTTTCACTTCGGGGTTACCGGATCATAACACATAGTAGGTGACTATTGACTTGCAAGATAGGATCAAGAACTCTCATATATTCATGAAAACATAATAGGTTCAGATCTGAAATCATGGCACTCGGGCCCTAGTGACAAGCATTAAGCATAGCAAAGTCATAGCAACATCAATCTTAGACCATAATTGAAACTAGGGATCAAACCCTAACAAAACTAACTCGATTACATGATAAATCTCATCCAACACATCACCGTCTAGCAAGCCTATGATGGGATTACTCATGCGCAGCAGTGGGCATTATGAAATTGGTGATGGAGGAAGGTTGATGATGACGATTGTAACACCCACAATGCGGCTATATCTCCCAAGTGTCGGGGCACGACTTAGAGGCATAGCCGCATGGTAGGTTTGTCGCAAGAGGGGTAATCTTCACACAATCCCATGTACTGAATAAGAAAGGTATAAAGAGTTGGCTTACAATCGCCGCTTCACACAAATACAAGTTAAACATACATCATCCAGAATACAGTCAAGGTCCGACTACGGAACCAAAATAAAGGAAGACAACCCCAAATGCTAGATCCCCGATCGTCCCAACTGGGCTCCACTACTGATCAACAGGAAACGAAACAACACAATGAACACGATCTTCATCGAACTCCCACTTGAGGTCAGTTGCGTCATCTACACTGGTCTCATCGGCACCCGCAACTGTTTGGAAGTATCTGTGAGCCACGAGGACTCAGCAATCTCACACCTGCGAGATCAAGACTATTTAAGCTTCTGGGTAGGAAAATGGTAGTGAGGTGGAGCTGCAGCAAGAACTAGCATATATGGTGGCTAACTTACGCAAAAGAGAGCGAGAAGAGAAGCAATGCAACGGTCGTGAAGCTAGAAATGATCAAGAAGTGATCTTGAAACTACTTACGTTCAAGCATAACACAACAACCATGTTCACTTCCCGGACTCCGTTGAGAAGAGACCATCATGGCTACACATGCGGTTGATTCATTTTAGTTAAGTTAAGTGTCAAGTTCTCTACAACCGGACATTAACAAATTCCCATCTGCCACATAACCGTGGGCACGACTCTCGAAAGTTTATACCCTGCAGGGGTGTCCCAACTTAGCCCATCACAAGCTCTCACGTTCAACTAAGGATATTCGTTCTCCCGGGAAGACCCGATCAGTATCGGAATCCCGGTTACAAGACATTTCGACAATGGTAAAACAAGACCAGCAAGACCGCCCGATGTGCCGACATCCCGATAGGAGTTGCACATATCTCGTTCTCAGGGCAACACTGGATGAACACTACGTACATCTAAAACCAGCCCTCAAGTTTCCCCGAGGTGGTGCCGCAAGTGGATCTAGTTCAGACCAACACTTAAAGAAGCACTGGCCCGGGTGGGTTAAAATAAAGATGACCCTCGAGAGCGCGACTCTCAAGGGAAAATTATAGGTGGTGGTGAGGCCTTGCTGGAGGAGTTTTATTCAAAGCGAACTGTCAAGGGATTCCCATAAAACCCAACCGCGTAAGGAACGCAAAATCAAGGAACATAACACTGGTATGATGGAAACTAGGGCGGCAAGAGTGGAACAAAACACCAGGCATAAGGCCGAGCCTTCCACCCTTTACCAAGTATATAGATGCATTAATTAAATAAGAGATATTGTGATATCCCAACATATCCATGTTCCAAACATGGAACAAACTTCAGCTTCACCTGCAACTAACAACGCTATAAGAGGGGCTGAGCAATGCGGTAACATAGCCAAACAACGGTTTGCTAGGAAAGGTGGGTTAGAGGCTTGACATTGCAATATGGGAGGCATGATATAACAAGTGGTAGGTAGCGTGACATAGAGATAGAGCGAACAAATAGCAAGCAAAGATAGAAGTGATTTCGAGGGTATGGTCATCTTGCCTGAGATCTCGCAAGGAAGAAGAACGAGTCCATGAAGAAGACAAATGAACGTAGTCGAACGGATCCTCACAACTCCAGAATGAAACCGAAGCGAATGAGAGAAGCAACCCAGAAAGAAGCAAGCAACATAGTAAACAACCATCACATAATCATGGCATGATGCACAACCAAGTATGATGCATGTCCGCTTTAATGAAACATGGCATGGCAAAGTGCAACAAACAACACTACAAATTAAGTGGAGCTCAATATGCAACGAGTTGCATATTGACAAAACACCACATGACTTATTTAGTTCTCTCTCGTTTAGGTACCCATCAATATTAAATGCTCTTAAACATGGCAAGGGGTGAAGCATAAGAAAACTACCTATCTAGGCAAGTTTAAATGAGGCCGGAACAACAAACAACAATTTCGAAAAAATCCCCATGTGCATATTTGAATTTGGTACTGTTTTGCCCTAAACACAATTTTATATTTATTAAACACGCAAGTAAAGCCACCATGTTAAACTAGGCGTTTTCCACCCCATTGACATATAAAGTTTATTAAGTTTGGAGCTACGGTTACTTAGTTATGAAATAAATCATTTTAACATGGCATTTAAGCAAGTTAATGCAAACAACAATTTACACATTTCAACAATGACTAGATGAAATTCTAGTCATTTTTTATATATAAATCATTTTAATCCGATGCACCATTTGTGAGTTATTAAATGCATGAAACATGAGGGTTTTTCTGTAAAACTGATGTCTCTGGAAAAAATAGCTAAACTCGTAGAACTGGGAAAAAACATGGTACCGGCCGCATCTGTTCTCACCATGGGTCTTGCCCAAAACTGTGGAGAGGTAGCCAGGAGGGGCACGCTGGGCTGGCGCGGTGCAGCAGAGGAGCGGCTGGGCCTGGCTAGAGTGATGGGCCGGCCCACGCGCGGTCAACGAGCAGGTGCGGATCGGGGACCTCCCGATGGAGCGAGGCGGCGGCGACTCCGGTGCTCCGGCGAGCAGGTGGCGGCGGGGCCGAGCGAAGGGCGTCGGAGGACGACGGATCCGAAGGTAGCGGCTCCGTTTTCGGGTGAATCCAGCGGCAGGAGGCGAGGGCGGCGCCGAGCGAGCTCCGGCACCGGCGAACTCCCATGGCGGCGGCGGTTCCTGCAGGGGCGGAGGCACTGGTGAGGAGCAGAGAGAGAGAAACGGAGGGAGAAGAAGGAGAGGGGGTGCGGGGCACTGGCCTGGGTCGGAGGTGCTCGTCGGCGGCGAGGCTCCAGTGGCCGGCGAGTGCAGGATGGCGGCGATGGGGATCGGGCACTGTTCGATCTAGGCGAGGGAGGTTGGAGGAGCTCGGGATGAGCGTGGTCCGGCGGCGGGCCACTTTGGGCCGGGCGGGCTGCGGCCGGGCCTGGCACGCCGCGGTGCGGTGGAGGGCACGAGGAGGCGACATCGCGGCTTGCCACTGGCCACGGGCGGCGCTGGGTGGCGGCGCAGCCAAAGGCTACGCGCCAAGTGGCGGGGACAAGGTGGAGGGCGCCGGAAAACAAGGAGGCTGGCGGCGGCGGCTGGTTAAGATGGCACGGGAAACGAGGGAGGAGAGGGATGACCAGATTTGGAAGGGGAGGTGGTTTAAATAGGCAGGTTTAGGGTTAGGGGGTTTTGGAGCGTTTCGGAGCACCCGATCGCGATCCGACGGTTCCGATCGAGAGGAGGGGTTTAGCTGGGTTAGGTGGGCTGTGGAGAGTGGGTTGGGCTGAGAGGAGAGAGACGGAAATGCAGCCCGGCAACCGTTTCCGGAGAGCGGAAATGTCCGACGATAGACCGGCTATAATGCCGCTATAGTTACCCGTTGGGGCATCAAACAGACTCCGAACGCGATGAAACTTGGCAGGCGGCCTACCTACAACATAACAACACCGCATGCCAACTTTCAACCCATTCCGAGAACATTTTCCAGCCACTTATAAAATAATATTTCGGACATGCCGCGGGTGCATGCGAGTGTTGTTGGGCTCAAAACGCACAACGAAATGAATGGGGAGGCCCGGACGGATGCAAGTTTCAAAAAATATGATGATGCAATGCACATCATGACATGATGAAATGCAACATGCAAGCAAAAGATGGCAACATCGGCAAATAACTGGAAGACACCTGGCACATCAGTCTCGGGGCGTCACAACGATGGTGATGGATTCCCCTCTCCGGAGCCCCGAATGGACTCCAGATCAGCCCTCACGATGAAGATTAGGGCTTGGCGGCGGCTCCGTATCATAAAACGCGATGAATCCTTCTCACTGATTTTTTTCTCCCCAAACGTGAATATATAGAGTTGGAGTTGACGTCGGTGGAGACTTAGGGGGCCCACGAGGCAGGGGGCGTGCCCCAGGGGGGGTGATACGTCTCCAACGTATTTATAACTTTTTATTGTTCCATGCTATATTATCTGTTTTGGATGTTAATGGGCTTTATTTTACACTTCTATATTATTTTTGGGACTAACCTATTAACCCAAGGCCCAGTGCAAATAGCTGTTTTTTTCCTATTTCAGTGTTTTGCAGAAAAGGAATATCAAACGGAGTCCAAACGGAATGAAACCTTCAGGAGCATGATTTTTGGAACAAACGTGATCCACGGGACTTGGAGTAGACGTCAAGAAACGGACGAGGAGCCCACGAGGCAGGGGGAGCGCCTACCCCATGGGCGCGCCCTCACCCCTCATGGGCCCCTCGTGGGTCAACTGACCTACTTCTTCCTCCTATATATGTTCACAAACCCCAAAAACATCCAGGAGCACAACGAAACCCTATTTCCACCACCGCAACCTTCCGTACCCAAGAGATCTGTAATGCCTGGGTAATTAAGCTATAGTAATCCTACGCTAATGGTGCCATGTCACCACGATTACTGTTGTTAACCTTGCGATAATTCAAAACCGTTTCAAAATTCAAATTCAAATTAATGTCAACAATATAAGTTTTTCAAAATTTAAAACAAAAAAGTAAATATGGTGTAATAAACACATTTTTATAAAATGCCTAGATAATTTAAAATGATTTAAAACAGAAAAGAAATTGCAAAAAAAACAAACAAACAAAAAAATAAAAAGGAAATACCCCCACTAGGCTCCGGCCCAGCAAGGCACCGACCCACCTGGCCCAGCCATCCAGCCGGCCCAGCGGCCCACCTCGCTCCCATCTTAAGCCCGCACTCCCCATCGAAACCCTAGCCCACTACCGCATAACCCCCCACTCCCTCGATCTCTCTCCCCTCACCCACGTGGATCTGGATCGGGGGCGCTCGTCCCCGACAACCGCGTCGAGCCCGACGCCCACCGGACCCCGCCGCCGCCCGGAGCTACCACGCCGACCTGCTTCCGCTCCGCCGTGTCGTCCCCATCGACCACCCCGACCCCCACTGCCCCGCCCCTACTCCCCGTCGTGAACAGGCGCCTCTCCTCTCCTCCCCTGCTCGCCCGCGCGTGCCCACGCTCGTGCTCACCACCGCGGACGCGCTCACTGCGGCCCTGTCGCGCCTTGCCCGCTGTTGTCGTGGACCGCGCACGCCCGCTCCCGCGCGCCCACAACCGCGTCGGCCGCGTTGTCGACCCTCCCACCTCGGTTGCTCACCATCGCCGTAATGCACGCCGCACGTGCCGGCCCCGGACCTTCCCTGATGCTGCTCCCCGCGCCGGCGCTCCACTTGCCTCTCCCTTACGCCCCACCATGCGTTGTGCCGCTGCCTAATCGACCCCGTGTGCTCCTGCCGTGGCTGCCCGCAGCCGCGAACCACCCCATGCCCAGCCTGCGTCGTCTGGCCCGGCCACTCTGGCAGTGCCGGAGCCGCCGCCCGTTGGTTCGCCGACCGCGCCAGGTCTGCCGCGCTCTGCTCCCTCCTGCGCCTCTCCTTGCCTTGCCGCGGTAGCCGCGCGGCCCCGCAACGGCCTGCAGCACCTCCGCCTCCTTGTCGCGACCGGCGCCCTCCCCTGGACGCGTCATGGGCACGACCCCGCCGGCGCCCTCCGTCGCCTCCGTGCGGGTGCGCGGCACCCACACCCGATAAACGCCCGTCGCCCGGACCCGATAGGCCCCCAGGGCCAATAACATGTGGGGCCGCCCCCAGAACGTTTAAAAAAGAATTAAAAATATTAATTAATTAATTGAAGAATTAATTAATTAATTGAAGAATTAATTAACCTAATTAATTTTGATTAATTAAATTAATTAATCATAATTAGATTAATCTAATAACTAATTAAACTAACTATTGTTAGTTAATTAAGTAGTCAATGACAATGGGGCCCACCCCTAATTAATCCTGATTAGGTTAATTAATGTGTTTAATTAAAATGTGTCAGTGACAGGTGGGACCCACACGTCAGGTTGACCAGTCAACCCCTGTTGACTGCTGACATCACCATGACATCATGCTGATGTCATAAATCCAATTTCGAATTAAAATAATTAGATAAATGCTAAAAATGATTTAAATCTTTTAAAATCAATATAAAATAAACCGTAGCTCGGACGGAAAAAATTTGTACATGAAAGTTGCTCAGAACGACGAGACAAATCCGGATACGCAGCCTGTTTGTCCGCCACGCATCCCTAGCATAGCGAACACGCAACTTTCCCCCTCCGATTCATCTGTCTGAAAACGTGAAACACAGGGGATATTTTCCCGGATGTTTTCCCCCTTCACCGGTACCACCTCATACCGCGTTAGGGCACCCCTAGCACTGCTACTTGTCATGTCATGCATCGTTATGCATTTGTTTGCATTGTATTTATTGTTTCTTCCCCCTCTTCTCTCCGGTAGACTACGAGACTGACGCCGCTGCTGGTGCCCCGATCGACTACGTTGTTGACGACCCCTATCTCTTGCTAGAGCAACCAGGCAAGTCCCCCCCCCCTTGATCACCAGATACCGCCTACTCTCTTTCTACTGCTTGCATTAGAGTAGTGTAGCATGTTACTGCTTTCCGTTAATCCTATTCTGATGCATAGCCTGCCATTGTTGCTACAGCTGTTGATACCTTACTTGCAATCCTAAATGGTTAGTATAGGATGCTAGTTTATCATTAGTGGCCCTAGATTCTTGTCTGTCTGCCATGCTATACTACCGGGCTGTGATCACTCGGCAGATGATCGCGGGTATATATTATATACTTTATACATATAAATGTTGTGACTAAAGTTGGGTCGGCTCATTGAGTACCCGCAAGTGATTCCGATGTTCGGGGTTGAAGGGGCAGGTGGTTCCACCCAGGTAGTGGTGGGCCAGGGTTCCCGACGACCCCCAACTGTTGATTTGTGGCGGAGCGACAGGGCAGGTTGAGACCACCTAGGAGAGAGGTGGGCCTGGCCCTGGTCGGCGTCCGCGGTTATGTCAAAATAACACGCTTAACGAGATCTTGGTATTTGATCTGAGTATGGCCACTGGCCTATACGCACTAACCAACTACGCGGGAACATTTATGGGCACTTGACGTCGTGGTATCAGCCAAAGCCTTCATGACGTCGGCGACTGAGCGGCGCGCGTCGGGTTGGACCGCGTAACGCAACTTCCTTTGTAATGGAGGTTGCTAGGTATGCTCTCCGGCCGCCCATGCAACGTGCAGGTGTGCAATGGGCGATGGGCCCAGACCCTTGCGCCATAGGATTTAGACTGGCGTGCTTACCTCTCTGTTGTGCCTAGGTAGGGTTGTGACGTGTTGATCTTCCGAGGCCGGGCATGACCCAGGAAAGTGTGTCCAGACAAATGGGATCAAGCGTGTTGGGAAATGTGGTGCACCCCTGCAGGGAAGTTAATCTATTCGAATAGTTGTGATCTTCGATAACAGGACGACTTGGAGTTGTACCTTGACCTTATGACAACTGAAACCGGATACTTAATAAAACACACCCTTCCAAGTGCCACATACAACCGGTGATCGCTCACGCACAGGGCGACGAGGGAAGGATCACCGGTTAGGATTATGCTATGCGATGTTACTTGGTGAACTTACCATCTACTCTCTTCTACATGATGCAAGATGGAGGTGGCCAGAAGCGTAGTCTTTGATAGGACTAGCTATCCCCCTCTTATTCCAGCTTTCTGCAGTTCAGTCCACATATGTTACCCCTTTTCCATTTGATACCAATGCATACATATGTAGTGTAGCTCCTTGCTTGCGATTACTTTGGATGAGTACTCATGGTTGCTTTGCTCCCCCTTTTCCCCCTTTCTATACTCGATTGCTGCGACCAGATGGTGGAGCCCAGGAGCCAGGCGCCACCATTGATGACGACTCCTACTACACTGGAGGTGCCTACTACTACGTGCAGGCCACTGATGACCAAGAGTAGTTTAGGAGGATCCCAGGCAGGAGGCCTGCGCCTCTTTTGATTTGTATCCCAGTTTGTGCTAGCCATCTTATGGCAACTTGTTTAACTTATGTCTGTACTCAGATATTGTTGCTTCCGCTGACTCGTCTATGATCGAGCTCTTGTATTCGAGCCCTCGAGGCCCCTGCCTTGTAATATGATGCTTGTATGACTTATTTTTATTTGTAGAGTTGTGTTGTGATATCTTCCCGTGAGTCCCTGATCTTGATCGTACACGTTTGCGTGTATGATTGAATCGGGGGCATCACAAGTTGGTATCAGAGCCGACTGCCTGTTGGAATCCCCCTTCCACACTCTTCGACTGAAGTTGAGTCTAGACATTACAAAAACTTTTACTAACATGGTTGTGTGCCTTACGGGCCAATGTCTCCATTTGGGTGGTATTAGGATCTTTTACTCCTCGATCCTTACTCTGGGACTCGGAACTCTCTTCTACTTGGGTTAGACGAATTTACTAACTCTAACATTAGGATCCCATGACCACGTTCACCCCAAAGTTGGATAAGCCCTAGCTATTCCTTAGAGTAGTATATTGAACATTATCCACACTGACATTTGACTCCTTCAAAACATCTTTGTTTTCAGATGGAACCCACGAGACAGGTCGTGCGCCACATGACGGCCATTGGTGCCTCAGGATCACCTGCTGTGTTGGTTGAGATGATGACCTATCTAGGTTATCGCTGGCACCCTCGTAAGTGACCGTGAAGGGATTGACAACCCCTTTATCGCGTTGGTTGCGAGGTTCTTATTTGTTTGTGTAGGTACGAGGGACTTGCATGTGGCCTCCTAGTAGATTGATACCTTGGTTATCAAAAACTGAGGGAAATACTTACGCTACTTTGCTGCATCACCCTTTCCTCTTCAAGGGAAAACCAACGCAGTGCTCAAGAGGTAGCAAGAAGGATTTCTGGTGCCGTTGCCGGGGAGTCTACGCACAAGTCAAGACATACCAAGTACCCATCACAAACTCTTATCCATCGCATTACATTATTTTTCATTTGCCTCTCGTTTTCCTCTCCCCCACTTCACCCTTGCCATTTTATTCGCCCTCTTTTCCTTTCGCCTTTTCTTTCGCTTGCTTCGTTGTTATGGCTAGTCCTTTATCTACTCCTCTGTCTCCCAATTTTGAAGTACTCCACTTCAAACAAAGACAAGGAGAAAACTTAAAAGATGCTTGGTATAGGTGATAAAATCTTATCATGATTGTGCTATAGAGGGAGACTCTAAGATTTTACTTCATAACTTTTATATTGGGCTCACCATACCCCATAGGTAACTCCTAGATTTTGCCGCCAAAGGGTATTTTATTGATATTGATCCTAGTGTTGCTTATGAAATTATAGAAGGGATAGTAGGAATACTGCCCCCACAAAATGGACCATCTTCCAAGGGAACCCAAATCTTAGAAAAATTATGCGAATTGCAAAAGTCTATTGAACCTCTTAAAAATGTTGCAGGGAACCTTCACCGCATGAATACATTGATTACACTTTGCAATAAGCGGTTGGATGCTCTAGATTTAAAAATCTCCGAGTATGAAGGGAAACGTAAGGAACCTTCCGGATTCGAGTGCAATTCCATTAAAAAGATACATACCAAAGATGATAATACCTAGATCTATCCTTGCTTTTATGCCTAGCTAGGGGCGTTAAACGATAGCGCTTGTTGGGAGGCAACCCAATTTTATTTTTGTTTCTTGCTTTTTGGTTCTGTTTAGTAATAAATAATTCATCTAGCCTCTGTTTAGATGTGGTTTTATGCTTTTAATTTTGTTTGTGCCAAGTAGAACCTTTGGGAAGACTTGGGGAAAGTCTTTGCGATCCTGCTGTAAAAAAACATAAACTTTAGCGCTCACGAGATTTGCTGCCATTTTTTATTGGAGAGTTTTATTCAGTTAATTATTTTTCAGATGATTAATAGATAAATTCCTCACGTCTAGAAATTTATTTTAGAATTTTTGGGGTTCCAGAAGTATTCGAAACCTACAGATTACTACAGACTGTTCTGTTTTTGACAGATTCTGTTTTTCGTGTGTTGTTTGCTTACTTTGATAAATCTATGGCTAGTAATAGAGTTTATGAACCATAGAAAATTTGGAATAAAGTAGGTTTAACACCAATATAAATAAATAATGAGTTCATTACAGTACCTTGAAGTGGTGGTTTGTTTTGTTTTACTAACGGAGCTCACGAGATTTTCTTTTAAGTTTTGTGTAGTGAAGTTTTCAAGTTTTGGGTAAAGATTTGATGGATTATGGAACAAGGAGTGGCAAGAGCATAAGATTGGGGATGCCCAAGGCACCCCAAGGTAAAATTCAAGGACAACCAAAAGCCTAAGCGTGGGGATGCTCCGGAAGGCATCCCCTCTTTCGTCTTCGTCCATCGGTAACTTTACTTGGAGCTATATTTTTATTCACCACATGATATGTGTTTTGCTTGGAGCGTCTTGTATGATTTGAGTATTTGCTTTTTAGATTACCACAATCATCCTTGTTGTACACACCTTTTGGGATAGACACACACGAATTGGAATTTATTAGAATACTCTATGTGCTTCACTTACATCTTTTGAGTCGGATAATTTTTGCTCTAGTACTTCGCTTATATCTTTTAGAGCACGGCGGTGATTTTATTTTATAGAAATAATTGATCTCTCACGCTTCACCTATATCATTTTGAGAGTCCTTTAGAACAGCATGGTAATTCACTTTGGTTATAAATTTTAAATGCTAAGAGAAGTTGGATGCTTGATAGTTGTTTTGAGATATAAAGGTGGTAATATTAGAGGTGTGCTAGTTGAGTAATTGTGAAATTGATGAATACTTGTGTTGAAGTTGGCAAGTCCCGTAGCATGCACATATGGTAAACATTGTGTGACAAATTTGAAGCATGGGGTGTTCTTTGATTGCTTTCCTTATGATTGGCGGTCGGGGACGAGCGATGGTCTTTTCCTACCAATCTATCCCCCTAGGAGCATGCGTGTAGTGCTTGGTTTTTGATGACTTTTAGATTTTGCAATAAGTATGTGAGTTCTTTATGACTAATGTTGAGTCCATGGATTATACACACTCTCACCCTTCCATCATTGCTAGCCTCTTCGGTAACGTGCATTGCCCTTTCTCACCTTGAGAGTTGGTGCAAACTTCGCCGGTGCATCCAAACCCCGTGATATGATATGCTCTATCACACATAAGCCTCCTTATATCTTCCTCGGAACAGCCACCATACCTACCTATTATGGAATTTCCATAGCCATTCCGAGATATATTGCCATGCAAATTTCCAGCATTCCATTTATTATGACACGCATCATCATTATCATAGTGCTTTGCATGATCATGTAGTTGACATCGTATTTGTGGCAAAGCCACCATGCTTAATTTTTCATACATGTCACTCTTGATTCATTGCAATCCCGGTACACCGCCGGAGGCATTCACATAGAGTCATATTTTGTTCTAAGTATCGAGTTGTAATTCTTGAGTTGTAAGAAAATAAAAGTATGATGATCATCATTAGAGCATTGTCCCATGTGAGGAAAGGATGATGGAGACTATGATTCCCCCACAAGTCGGGATGAGACTCCGAGCGAAAAATAATAATAAAAAAGAGGCCATCAAAAAAGAAAAAAGGCCCAAATAATAAAAAAAATGAGAGAAAAAGAGAGAAGGGACAATGTTACTATCCTTTTTCCACACTTGTGCTTCAAAGTAGCACCATGATCTTCATGATAGAGAGTCTCTGATTTTGTCACTTTCATATACTAGTGGGAATTTTTCATTATAGAACTTGGCTTGTATATTCCAATGATGGGCTTCCTCAAATGCCCTAGGTCTTCGTGAGCAAGCAAGTTGGATGTGAAGGAAATATGCCCTAGAGGCAATAATAAAGTTATTATTTATTTCCTTATTTCATGATAAATGTTTATTATTCATGCTAGAATTGTATTAACAGGAAACGTAATACATGTGTGAATACATAGACAAACAGAGTGTCACTAGTATGCCTCTACTAGACTAGCTCGTTAATCAAAGATGGTTATGTTTCCTAAACCATGAACAAAGAGTTGTTATTTGATTAACAAGGTCACATCATTAGTTGAATGATCTGATTGACATGACCCATTCCATTAGCTTAGCACCCGATCGTTTAGTATGTTGCTATTGCTTTCTTCATGACTTATACATGTTCCTATGACTATGAGATTATGCAACTCCCGTTTGCCGGAGGAACACTTTGGGTGCTACCAAACGTCACAACATAACTGGGTGATTATAAAGGAGCATTACAGGTGTCTCCAAAGGTAGATGTTGGGTTGGCGTATTTCGAGATTAGGATTTGTCACTCCGATTGTCGGAGAGGTATCTCTGGGCCCTCTCGGTAATGCACATCACATAAGCCTTGCAAGCACTGCAACTAATATGTTAGTTGTGAGATGATGTATTACGGAACGAGTAAAGAGACTTGCCGGTAACGATATTGAACTAGGTATTGGATACCGACGATCGAATCTCGGGCAAGTAACATACCGATGACAAAGGGAACAACGTATGTTGTTATGCGGTCTGACCGATAAAGATCTTCGTAGAATATGTAGGAGCCAATATGGGCATCCAGGTCCCGCTATTGGTTATTGACCGGAGACGTGTCTCGGTCATGTCTACATTGTTCTCGAACAGTAGGGTCCGCACGCTTAAGGTTTCGATGACAGTTATATTATGAGTTTATGAGTTTTGATGTACCGAAGGAGTTCGGAGTCCCGGATGAGATCGGGGACATGACGAGGAGTCTCGAAATGGTCGAGACGTAAAGATCGATATATTGGACGACTATATTCGGACATCGGAAAGGTTCCGAGTGATTCGGGTATTTTTCGGAGTACCGGGTAGTTACGGGAGAAGTAATGGGCCTTGATGGGCTTTAGTGGGAAGAGGAAAAAAGGCTGCTGCGCCCCCCCTCCCCTTTGGTCCGAATTGGACTAGGGAAAAGGGGGCCGGCCACCTTTCCTACTCCTCCACTTCCTTCTCCCTTCCTCCCCTCTTGATGGACTCCTACTAGGACTTGGAGTCCTAGTAGGACTCCCATCCTGGCCGTACCAATGGCCTTGGCCGGCCTCCTCCTCCTCCATCCTTTATATACTGAGGCAAGGGGCACCCCATAGACACACAATTGATCATTGAGATCGTTCCTTAGCCGTGTGCGGTGCCCCCTGCCACCATATTCCACCTCGGTCATATCGTTGTAGTGCTTAGGCGAAGCCCTGCGTCGGTAGAACATCAAGATCGTCACCACGCCGTCGTGCTGACGGAACTCTTCCTCGACGCTTTGCTGGATCGAAGCCCGAGGATCGTCATCGAGCTGAACGTGTGCTAAGAACTCGGAGGTGCCGGAGTAACGGTGCTTGGATCGGTCGGATCAGGAAGAAGATGTACGACTACTTCCTCCATGTTGTGTCAATGCTTCCGTTGCGATCTACAAGGGTACGTAGATCATACTCTCCCCTCGTTGCTATGCATCACCATGATCTTGCGTGTGCGTAGGAAATTTTTTGAAATTACTACGTTCCCCAACAGTGGCATCCAAGCCTAGGTTTTATGGTTTGATGTTATTTGCACGAGTAGAACACAAGTGAGTTGTGGGCGATATAAGTCATACTACCTACCAGCATGTCATACTTTGGTTCGGCAGTATTGTTGGACGAGACGACCCGGACCAACCTTACGCGTACGCTTACGCGAGACCGGTTCCCTCGACGTGCTTTGCACATAGATGGCTTGCGGGCGACTGTCTCTCCAACTTTAGTTGAACCGAGTGTGACTACGCCCGGTCCTTGAGAAGGTTAAAATGGAGTCTATTTGACAAACTATCATTGTGGTTTTAATGCGTAGGTGAGATGAGTTCTTGCTTAAGCCCGTAGCAGCCACGTAAAACTTGCAACAACAAAGTAGAGGACGTCTAACTTGTTTTTGCAGGGCATGTTGTGATGTGATATGGTCAAGGCATGATGCTAAATTTTATTGTATGAGATGATCATGTTTTGTAACCAAGTTATCGGCAACTGGCAGGAGCCATATGGTTGTCGCTTTATTGTATGCAATGCAATCGCGATGTAATGCTTTACTTTATTACTAAGCGGTAGTGATAGTCGTGGAAGCATAAGATTGGCGAGACGACAACGATGCTACGATGAAGATCAAGGTGTCGCGCCGGTGACGATGGTGATCATGACGGTGCTTCGGAGATGGAGATCACAAGCACAAGATGATGATGGCCATATCATATCACTTATATTGATTGCATGTGATGTTTATCCTTTATATGCATCTTATCTTGCTTTGATTGACGGTAGCATTATAAGATGATCTCTCACTAAATTATCAAGAAGTGTTCTCCCTGAGTATGCACCATTGCGAAAGTTCTTCGTGCTGAGACACCACGTGATGATCGGGTGTGATAGGCTCTACGTTCAAATACAACGGGTGCAAAACAGTTGCACACGCGGAATACTCAGGTTATACTTGACGAGCCAAGCATATACAGATATGGCCTCGGAACACGGAGACCGAAAGGTCGAGCGTGAATCATATAGTAGATATGATCAACATAGTGATGTTCACCAATGAAACTACTCCATCTCACGTGATGATCGGACATGGTTTAGTTGATTTGGATCATGTGATCACTTAGAGGATTAGAGGGATGTCTATCTAAGTGGGAGTTCTTAAGTAATATGATTAAATTGAACTTAAATTTATCATGAACTTAGTCCTGGTAGTATTTTGCAAATTATGTTGTAGATCAATAGCTCATGTTGTTGCTTCCCTGTGTTTATTTTGATATGTTCCTAGAGAAAATTGTGTTGAAAGATGTTAGTAGCAATGATGCGGATTGGATCCGTGATCTGAGGTTTATCCTCATTGCTGCACAGAAGAATTAAGTCCTTGATGCACCGCTAGGTGAAAGACCTATTGCAGGAGCAGATGCAGACGTTATGAACGTTTGGCTAGCTCAATATGACGACTACTTGATAGTTTAGTGCACCATGCTTAATGGCTTAGAATCAGGACTTCAAAGACGTTTTGAACGTCATGGACCATATGAGATGTTCCAGAAGTTGAAGTTAATATTTCAAGCAAATACCCGAGTTGAGAGATATGAAGTCTCCAACAAGTTCTATAGCTAAAAGATGGAGGAGAATCGCTCAACTAGTGAGCATGTGCCCAGATTGTCTGAGTACTACAATCGCTTGAATCAAGTGGGAGTTAATCTTCCAGATAAGATAGTGATTGACAGAATTCTCTAGTCACCATCACCAAGTTAGTAGAACTTCGTGATGAACTATAATATGCAAGGGATAACGGATACAACTCCCAAGCTCTTCATGATGATGAAATCAACGAAGGTAGAAATCAAGAAAAACATCAAGTGTTGATGGTTGACAAGACCACTAGTTTCAAGAAAAGGGCAAAGGGAAGAAGGGGAACTTCAAGAAAAACGGCAAGCAAGTTGCTGCTCAAGTGAAGAAGCCCAAGTCTGATCCTAAGCCTGAGACTAAGTGCTTCTACTACAAAGGGACTGCTCACTGGAAGCGGAACTACCCCAAGTGATTGGCGGATAAGGAGGATGGCAAAGTGAACATAAGTATATTTGATATACATGTTATTGATGTGTACTTTACTAGTGTTTATAGCAACCCCTCAGTATTTGATGCTAGTTCAGTTGCTAAGAATAGTAACTCGAAACGGGAGTTGCAGAATGAATAGAGACTAGTTAAGGGTGAAGTGACAATGTGTGTTGGAAGTGGTTCCAAGATTGATATGATCATCATCGCACACTCCCTATACTTTCGGGATTAGTGTTGAACCTAAATAAGTGTTATTTGGTGTTTGCGTTGAGCATGAATATGATTTGATCATGTTTATTGTAATACGGTTATTCATTTAAGTAAAAGAATAAATTGTTGTTCTGTTTACATGAATAAAACCTTATATGGTTACACACCCAATGAAAATAGTTCATTGGATCTCGATCTTAATGATACACATATTCATAATATTGAAACCAAAAGATGCGATGTTAATAATGATAGTGCAACTTATTTGTGGCACTGCCGTTTAGGTCATATTGGTGTAAAGCGCATGAAGAAACTCCATGTTGATGGGATTTTGGAATCACTTGATTATGAATCACTTGATGCTTGCGAACCATGCCTTATGGGCAAGATGATTAAAACGCCGTTCTCCGGAACAATGAAGCAAACAACAGATTTGTTGGAAATCATACATACTGATATGTGGTCCGATGAATATTAAGGCTTACAGCAGGTATCATTATCTTCTGACCTTCACAAGATGATTTGAGCAGATATGGGGATCTACTTGATGAAACATAAGTCTGAAACACTTGAACAGTTCAAAGAATTTTAGAGTGAAGTGGAAAATCATCGTGACAAGAAAATAAAAGTTTCTACGATATGATCGCAGAGGTAAAATATTTGAGTTACGAGTTTGGTCTTCAGTTAAAACAATGTGAAATAGTTTCACTACTCACGCCACCTGGAACACCATAGTGTAATGGTGTGTCCGAACGTCATAACCGTACTTTATTAGATATAGTGCGATCTATGATGTCTCTTACCTATTTACCACTATCGTTTTGGGGTTATGCATTAGAGACAGCTGTATTCACGTTAAAAAAGGGGCACCATCTATATCCGTCGAGACGACGCCTTATGAACTATGGTTTGGCAAGAAACCAAAGTTGCCGTTTCTTGAAGTTTGGGGTTGCGATGCTTATGAGAAAAAGTTTCATCCTGATAAGCTCAAACCCAAATCGGAGAAATATGTCTTCATAGGATACCCAAAGGAGACTGTTGGGTACACCTTCTATCATAGATCCTAAGGCAAGACATTCGTTGCTTATAATGGATCCTTTCTAGAGAAGGAGTTTCTCTCGAAAGAAGTGAGTGGGAGGAAAGTAGAAAACTTGATAAGGTAATTGTACCTTCTACCTTATTGGAAAGTAGTTCATCACAAAAAATCTGTTCTTGTGACTACTACACCAATTAGTGAGGAAGCTAATGATGATGATCATGTAACTTCAGATCAAGTTACTACCGAATCTCGTAGGTAAACCAGAGTGAGATCCGCACCAGAGTGGTACGGTAATCCTGTTCTGGAGGTCATGTTACTTGACCATGACGAACCTACGAACTATGAGGAAGCGATGATGAGCCCAGATTCCGCGAAATGGTCTGAGGCCATGAAATCTGAGATATGATCCATGTATGAGAACAAAGTTTGGACTTTGGTTAACTTGCCCGATGATCGGCAAGCAATTGAGAATAAATGGATCTTCAAGAGGAAGACGGACGCTGATAGTAGTGTTACTATCTACAAAGCTAGAATTGTCGCAAAAGGTTTTCGACAAGCTCAAGGTGTTGACTACGATGAGAGCTTCTCACTCGTATCTATGCTTGAGTCTGTCCGAATCATGTTAGTAATTGCCGCATTTTATGAAATCTGGCAAATGGATAAAGAAAACTGCATTCCTTAATGGATTTATTAAAGAAGAGTTGTATATGATGCAACAGAAGGTTTTGTCAATCCGAAAGGTGCTAACAAAATGTGCAAGCTCCAGCGATCCATCTATGGACTGGTGCAAGAATCTCGGAGTTGGAATATACATTTTGATAAGTTGATCAAAGCATATAGTTTTATACAGACTTGTAGTGAAGCCTGTATTTACAAGAAAGTGAGTGGGAGCACTACAGCATTACTGATAAGTATATGTGAATGACATATTGTTGATCGGGAATAATGTAGAATTATTCTGTAAAGCATAAAGGAGTGTTTGAAAGGAGTTTTTCAAAGAAAGACTTCGGTGAAGCTGCTTACATATTGAGCTTCAAGATCTATAGAGATAGATCAAGACGCTTGATAACTTTTTTCCAATGAGTACATACCTTGACAAGATTTTGAAGTAGTTCAAAATGGAGCAGTCAAAGAAAGAGTTCTTACCTGTATTACAAGGTGTGAAGTTGAGTAAGACTCAAAGCCCGACCACGGCAGAAGATAGAAAAAGAATGAAAGTCATTCCCTATGCCTTGGCCATAGGTTCTATAAAGTATGTCATGCTGTATACCAGATCTATTGTATACCCTGCACTGATTTGGCAAGGGAGTACAATAGTGATCTAGGAGTAGATCACTGGACAACGGTCAGAATTATCCTTAGTGAAATAAGGATATGTTTCTCGATTATGGACGTGACAAAAAGGTTCGTCGTAAAAGGTTACGTCGATGCAAGTTTTGACACTGATCTGGATGACTCTAAGTCTCGATCTAGATACATATTGAAAGTGGGAGCAATTAGCTAGAGTAGCTCCGTGCAGAGCATTGTAGACATAGAAAATTGCAAAATACATAACGGATCTGAATGTGAAAGACCGTTGACTAAGATTCTCTCGCAAACAAAACATGATCACACCTTAGTACTCTTTGGGTGTTAATCACATAGCGATGTGAACTAGATTACCGAATCTAGTAAACCCTTTGGGTGTTGGTCACATGACGAAGTGAACTATGGGTGTTAATCACATGATGATGTGAACTATCGATGTTAATCACATGGTGATGTGATCTAGATTATTGACTCTAGTGCAAGTGGGAGACTGAAGGAAATATGCCCTAGAGGCAATAATAAAGTTATTATTTATTTCCTTATTTCATGATAAATGTTTATTATTCATGCTAGAATTGTATTAACCGGAAACATAATACATGTGTGAATACATAGACAAACAGAGTGTCACTAGTATGCCTCTACTAGACTAGCTCGTTAATCAAAGATGGTTATGTTTCCTAAACCATGAACAAAGAGTTGTTATTTGATTAACGAGGTCACATCATTAGTTGAATGATCTGATTGACATGACCCATTCCATTAGCTTAGCACCCGATCGTTTAGTATGTTGCTATTGCTTTCTTCATGACTTATACATGTTCCTATGACTATGAGATTACGCAACTCCCGTTTGCCGGAGGAACACTTTGGGTGCTACCAAACATCACAACATAACTGAGTGATTATAAAGGAGCATTACAGGTGTCTCCAAAGGTAGATGTTGGGTTAGCGTATTTCGAGATTAGGATTTGTCACTCCGATTGTCGGAGAGGTATCTCTGGGCCCTCTCGGTAATGCACATCACATAAGCCTTGCAAGCACTGCAACTAATATGTTAGTTGTGAGATGATGTATTACGGAACGAGTAAAGAGACTTGCCGGTAACGATATTGAACTAGGTATTGGATACCGACGATCGAATCTCGGGCAAGTAACATACCGATGACAAAGGGAACAACGTATGTTGTTATGCGGTCTGACCGATAAAGATCTTCGTAGAATATGTAGGAGCCAATATGGGCATCCAGGTCCCGCTATTGGTTATTGACCGGAGACGTGTCTCGGTCATGTCTACATTGTTCTCGAACCGTAGGGTCCGCACGCTTAAGGTTTCGATGACAGTTATATTATGAGTTTATGAGTTTTGATGTACCGAAGGAGTTCGGAGTCCCGGATGAGATCGGGGACATGACGAGGAGTCTCGAAATGGTCGAGACGTAAAGATCGATATATTGGACGACTATATTCGGACATCGGAAAGGTTCCGAGTGATTCGGTTATTTTTCGGAGTACCGGGTAGTTACGGGAGAAGTAATGGGCCTTGATGGGCTTTAGTGGGAAGAGGAAAAAAGGCTGCTGCGCCCTCCCTCCCCTTTGGTCCGAATTGGACTAGGGAAAAGGGGGCCGGCCACCTTTCCTACTCCTCCACTTCCTTCTCCCTTCCTCCCCTCTTGATGGACTCCTACTAGGACTTGGAGTCCTAGTAGGACTCCCATCCTGGCCGCACCAATGGCCTTGGCCGGCCTCCTCCTCCTCCATCCTTTATATACTGAGGCAAGGGGCACCCCATAGACACACAATTGATCATTGAGATCGTTCCTTAGCCGTGTGCGGTGCCCCCTGCCACCATATTCCACCTCGGTCATATTGTTGTAGTGCTTAGGCGAAGCCCTGCGTCGGTAGAACATCAAGATCGTCACCACGCCGTCGTGCTGACGGAACTCTTCCTCGACGCTTTGCTGGATCGGAGCCCGAGGACCGTCATCGAGCTGAACGTGTGCTAAGAACTCGGAGGTGCCGGAGTAACGGTGCTTGGATCGGTCGGATCGGGAAGAAGACGTACGACTACTTCCTCCATGTTGTGTCAACGCTTCCGTTGCGATCTACAAGGGTACGTAGATCATACTCTCCCCTCGTTGCTATGCATCACCATGATCTTGCGTGTGCGTAGGAAATTTTTTGAAATTACTACGTTCCCCAACAAGATGCACACCCACTTAGTTTCTTTGATGAGCTTTCATATATTTATAGCTCTAGTGCATCCGTTGCATGGCAATCCCTACTCCTTGCATTGATAACAATCGGTGGGCATCTCCATAGCCCATTGATTAGCCGCATCAATATGAGACTTTCTCCCTTTTGTCTTCTCACACAACCTCAATCATCATATTCTATTCCACCCATAGTGCTATGTCCATGGCTCACGCTCATATATTGCGTAAAAGTTGAAAGAGTTTGAAAAGGCTAAGTATGAAACAATTGCTTGGCTTGTCATCGGGGTTGTGCATGATGGGAGCATTTTGTGTGACGAAAATGAAGCATGGCCAAACTATATGACTTTGTAGGGATAAGTTTTCTTTGGCTATGGTATTTTGATAAGACATAATTTCTTGATTTGCATACTTGGAGTATTACTATTTTTATGTCAACAATAAACTTTTATCTTGAATCTTTCGGATTTGAACATTCATGCCACAATAGAGAAAAATACATTGAAGAACATGCTAGAAAGCATTCCACATCAAAAATTCTGTTTTTATCATTTACCTACTCGGGGACGAGCAGGAATTAAGCTTGGGGATGCTGATACGTCTCCAAAATATCTATAATTTTTTATTGTTCCATGCTATTATATTATCTATTTTGGATGTTAATGGCCTTTATTTACACTTTTACATTATTTTTGGGACTAACCTATTAACCCAAGGCCCAGTGCAAATTGTTGTGTTTTGCCTATTTCAGTGTTTTGCAGAAAAGGAATATCAAACGGAGTCCAAACGGAATGAAACCTTTGGGAGCGTGATTTTTGGAACAACCGTGATCCAGAGGACTTGGAGTGTATGTCAAGAAACGTACGAGGAGTCCACAAGGCAGGGGCACGCCTACCCCCGGCGCGCCCTCCCCCTCGTGGGCCCCTCATGGCTCAACCGACCTAGTTCTTCCTCCTATATATTTCACATACCCCGAAAACATCCAGGAGCACCATGAAACCATATTTCTACCGCCGCAACCTTCTATACCCAAGAGATCCCATCTTCGGGCCTTTTCCGAAGCTCTGCCGGAGGGGGCATCGATCACGGAGGGCCTCTACATCAACTTCATGGCCCCTCGATGATGTGTGAGTAGTTTACTTCAGACCTTCGGGTCCATAGTTATTAGCTAGATGGATTCTTCTCTCTCTTTGGATCTCAATACAAAGTTCTCCTCGATCTTCTTGGAGATCTATTTGATGTAACTCTTTTTTGCGGTGTGTTTGTCGAGATCTGATGAATTGTGGGTTTACGATCAAGTCTATCTATGAACAATATTTGATTCTTCTCAGAAATCTTTTATGCATGATTGGTTATCTTTGCAAGTCTCTTCGAATTATCAGTTTGGTTTGGCCTACTAGATTGATCTTTCTTGCAATGGGAGAAGTGCTTAGCTTTGGATTCAATCTTGCGGTGCTCGATCCCAGTGACAGAAAGGGAAACGACACGTATTGTATTGTTGCCATCGAGGATAAAAAGATGGGGTTTATATCATATTGCTTGAGTTTATCCCTCTACATCATGTCATCTTACCTAAGGTGTTACTCTGTTCTTATGAACTTAATACTCTAGATGCATGCTGGATAGCGGTCGATGTGTGGAGTAATAGTAGTAGATGCAGGCAGGAGTCGGTCTACTTGTCACGGACGTGATGCCTATATACATGATCATGTCTAGATATTCTCATAATTATTCGCTTTTCTATCAATTGCTCGACATTAATTCGTTCACCCACCGTAATACTTATGCTATCTTGAGAGAAGCCACTAGTGAAACCTATGGCCCCCGGGTCTATTTTCCATCATATAAGTTTCCAATCTATTTTACTTTGCAATCTTTACTTTCAATCTATATCATAAAAATACCAAAAATATTTATCTTATCATTATTATCTCTATAAGATCTCACTCTCATAAGTGACCGCGAAGGGATTGACAACCCCTTTATCGCGTTGGTTGCGAGGTTCTTATTTGTTTGTGTAGGTACAAGGGACTTGCGTGTGGCCTCCTACTGGATTGATAACTTGGTTCTCAAAAACCGAGGGAAATATATATGCTACTTTTATGCATCACCCTTTCCTCTTCAAGGGAAAACCAACGCAGTGCTCAAGAGGTAGCAGGGGGGCATGCCCTGCACCCTCGTGGACTAGGTGTGGGCCCCCTTACGCTGATTCTTTCGCCAGTATTTTTTATAAATTCCAAAACGTGTGTCCGTGAATTTTCAGGTCATTCAGAGAACTTTCATTTCTGCACAAAAATAACACCATGGCAATTTTACTGAAAACAGGATCAGTCGGGGTTAGTTTCATTCAAATTATGCAAGTTAGAGTCCGAAACAAGGGCAAAAGTGTTTGGAAAAGTAGATACGTTGGAGATGTATCACCTACGAGCTCGTTTCATATTGATCTTTGCTCCCTTACTTTTTCGTTGCCACTGTTACGATTGCTACAAAACTGCTACTATCACTTTTGTCACCGTTACTGTTATTCCCATACTACTTTGCTACTAAATACTTTGCTACAGATATTAAGTCTTTCATGTGTGGTTGAATTGACAACTCAGCTACTAATACTTGAGAATATTCTTTGGCTCCCCTTGTGTCGAATCAATAAATTTGGGTTGAATACACTACCCTCGAAAACTGTTGTGATCCCCAATACTTGTGGGTTATCAACCATTATAACCTTAGTCTCTTTAACCTTTTGATCGCGCCCAACAACACAACAAGCACACCCACGATGACACATAAAGAGGGGATGCCTAGCGGCGCTCCAATGGAGTTCAGCGAGCATAAAGTGGAGACCAACGCGAGAGATACAGATCTCTCGTTGGTGTACACCATCGACCCAGCCGTGGTGGATGACTACATCAACACCATTGAGCAGTTGCTTGCTCAAGACAAGTACAAGGCGGTCGTCCCAACATAGATCATAAGGTTGCCATCGCTCAGTTGTGCATGCGCCATCATGTCCTCATCGACCACTACTGCATGGCCACAGATCCTTGCGACCATTTTGCTAGGTTTGTCAACAACACCGACTATAAGTTCAATACGGTAGAAACCACCGACGATGTAAAAGCGGTCAGGGTTACGGTCTTGGCTTGTAAGAACCTTGTCGAAATCCATGAGCACTACACGGTCTGGGGCAGGATGAAGAAGGACTCCCTGATTGAACTCGCCTCGGCCATCATCTACCCATACTATGAAAAGATGAAGCAGGATGCCAACAAAACACATCTCGTACCCTAGCATGGGGCCTGGATGCGGCAACTGGATGAACCTCACCTTACGTTCGCGGCCAAGAGCGTGTACACATGCTACGAGATGCACAGGTGGGTCGTTCACATGAGGAAGTGCCTCGTTACCAAAATGGATGAGGCCGGATCGAGCCACAAGCAGAGCAGTAGCGGTAAGCGTCACAAGAAGTAGATGATGATCAGATGATCGTTTATCCTAGTTAATTATGCATGTAATATATAGTTGACTTTGGTGTGTGGAAATGTCATGTGTGTAGTAGCCACCAATGTAATTATGCATGTAATAGTTTACTTTGGTGTGTGCAAATGTCATGTGTCTAGTAGCCACATGTGTAATTGAATGTTTAATTTGGTTATGCAACCATGTCCTTATAAGTGTGTATATATATATGTTGTTCTATATGCAATCCCAACGCACAACACACACGTCTTATTAGCAGCAATCGTGTGTGTTATTATCGGTCTTCACGCACATATTTCTGATTACAGACATGTTTGCCGCGTATCACACACATCTTGTTAAATTGAACCATTTCTGTTATCTTGGCTCAACACAAATAGTTCGTCCGAGTGAACTGTTTGCCCTCTATCACACACACCTTGATCTGGCCGACTGTTTCTTTTGTTCTGCCTAATCACAAACAGTTCATCTGAGTGAACCATATGTCGTATATCGCACACATCTTCATCTGGCTTCCCGTTTCTGTTCTTCCGCTTCATCACAAACAATTCATTGAACTAAACCATATGCCCCTCATCGCACCCGCAACTAAATTCTGTACCGTCACTGGTGTGCGTCGGTGCTAAACAAACGGTTTTTAACCCCTTTCCACGACGGCATTTGGAACCGTCGCCAAGTGAGTGTGGGCGATAGGGGGGTCCTTCCCACATGACCCAAAAACCCTCGAGGATATGCCCTCCTGGCACACACGCTCGGCAAAATGAGGTCGTGTGCGACCGACGGGCACTCAAATACGGAAATACGTACAATAGAGCTTAAAAAATACAATTATATAGCGAAATTGTTTCCGGTCGCAAGTACATCACACACAATTAGTCCCTGCTAAACGTTTCCATTCGTATGTACATCCCACACAGTCGCTCCAAGGACAACGTTTCCGTTCACAGGGACATCACACACAATTTTTCCCGTTAAATCGTTTGTCATAGCATTGCCATTGCACACAATATTAATAATTTTATCGTTTGCGTTATTGAATGCATCACACACGGTGCGTAGAAGAAACTATGTGGCAAAGGTTGTCCATCACACACACTTTTTATGTGGTAAACGTTTGCGCAAGTTGGCCTGACGCAAACAGTTTTCAAGAGAAAGTTGTGTGTGTAGTGGAGATTGATCACACACGTAGTGGATCATAGAAACGTTTCTGATCTCCACGTATATCACAGACGTTTCACTTTCGCAAACCGAGTGCGGTGTAATCCCTAATTTAAAAATCACATGTTCCGAATTTGGAAGTAGGCAATCACTTATTTCATATCCAAACATGTTTATTACAAATATAGGTTCAACCACGAATCCATAATTCGATGCACAGGTACATATACTGAAGAACTACATAAGCACAAAGTAAAGAATGATGAACCACATTCGTACTAAAGACTATAAAGAGAGAGGTGAAAGACATTCTGGTTGCTGGAGAAGGTGAAGCGGAATGCCCATATTGTGCCCTCCTCCATGCGTAATGCGCGCACGACTCTAGGCCAACCCCTTGTGATGGTTGCCCGTCCATCCTTCACTGTCTTCATTAGGACTTCTCGATGCTCATTGTAGTCTGGATGAAATACTTTAACCTTCATTGTGTGTCCACCAATCATGTACTTTGCGAGGTAATCTTGAGTGAACTGCTTCGGGAACCACTGGGAGCAAAAAAGATTCGGACATTGTTGTCTAACAACTCATTATGGGCAGTAAAAAGAGAAGGCTACAGAGTTTGTAGTTACCATCCTACAGCTCAATGTTGTGTTGGATAGAGCATAAACAAATAATTTGCTTGCCACCATTCGTATCTTTTTGCTAATAATCCTTATCAGTTTCCTCACTTGATGCTTCTTCATCAATATCTCATTGCCCCATATGCAAAAAGGGTCGATGCGTGGATCCTTGCCAAGGGCATATGTACCTACAAGCAACAAGTCAATATTAGAAGCTAACTAGTGTCCAGGCCTGGATCTATATGCACTACATTATGGAACGACGGGGGGAGTACAAGCCGAGGGATGAAGCTAACCTCGGCGGAAAATGGTGGCCACTCTCGTTGTTGTCCTGCATAAGTAGTGGAAAGGCATGATAAGTACATCAATCTTAACATCAAACAAATATAGCAAAGCTAAACAACATCATCTCCAAATGATAGCTTGAATGTGTTGGTTTCAGCATGATGTTAAAGCAGATATAAAATGGAAGGCAATGTTACCGACTGCAGGCTTAACAACCATCAAATATTGCAATTCAAACTGGTAATGTTGAAAATGAATATAATGTAGGTAATGCTTAACCATCACACTTGATAAATGTGTAAAACTGAAATAAAGGGCATGTGTTAACTACACCAGGAATAACTGGAACCAAATATAGCCGTTCAAACTGGTATTGATGTAGTCGAGTGGCACAGTTCTGACTTGCACATAATGAACAACACATTGTGAATGACTGAAATAAACAAGGCATAAATGACCAGTATAACAACCAAATATAGCCATTGAAAACTGGATAGAGTCTCACTGCAACCAACCTAACAAGCAAATACAGATAAACATGGCATATGCTTGAAAACTGGACAAATGCTCACTACAACCAACCTAACAAGCAGATAAAGATAGACAAGGCATCTTCTTGATAAATGGACAAATGCTAAAAAAGCAACCTAACAATCAAATATAGATAAACAAGGCATCTGCTTGATAACTGGACAAATACTAAAAAAAGCAACCTAACAACCAAATACAGATAAACAAGGCATCTGCTTGATAACTGGACAAATGCTCACTGCAACCAAACTAAGAACCAAATATAGATAAACAAGGCATCTGCTTGATAACTAGAAAAATGCTCACTCCAACCAACCTAACAACCAAATACAGATAAACAAGGCATCTACTCACTATAAGCAACCAAATATAGCCATTCGTGAAACTGAAGTGGACAATTCATACTTCAACATCACATAGACCTATTGAACAATACATTTTTGTATAATTGAAATAATTAAACACGGCACAGTTAAAGCACCGCACGACAAATGCTACTACAACAAAGGGTACAAGTTGGCAAGCTAGAAAAGGTAAGATTTGCTGATAGAATGTTGCCTCACATTTCATGGACGGGATTCTTCCAGTTGGAAGAGCACATACCCATGGTGCGCTCTTTGATGTCACAGATGGGCTGTTTCACCTTGGAAGAACCTTCGTGGGTGCCCTCCTCGTGGTTGTGGTCGATGAGAACTGACTTGGAAATTGAGGATCCCAAGGTGCCGTTGTAGAAAGTGTCTTTCATAAATGACAAAATGGGACCGATGGCGTATAAAGCTCGCAAATCCTTGACCGTTTGTCGGAGGAGATCAGTGGGCAGGGCCGTTGAAGAGATCGACGGAGGTTGAAACAGAGGGGTTGGGGATGGACCACTTAACCTGTGACATGGCCCGTGTGAAGCCGTCGGTGTGGATGAGCTTGATGTCGTAGGCAGCTTTCCCGAGATACAGTAATACGCTAGCCCGCTGACATGAAGCCTTCGGCATGGCAACGTAGTCAACGTCTTCGCCGGCTTCCGCGATGATGTGTTGCTCCGGGATCGACAGGTCAGGGCGAACGGCGGCCACCTCGCCAACGTCCGCTGGAGAGGCCATGATAAACCTCTTCTTGGTTGAACGCTCGTCGGGCTCCCCGAGATACATGGTCGAGCTTAGGTTGCGACATTCTGGAGCAGGGGATGTGGATCTGGTGGGGAGGGACACCGCAGGCCTCATCTAAAAACTCAGGGGGAGTGGGGCGATGGTATGTGAATCGCTGGGTAACCTGAACTTTATTATCTAGGCTAGGAGGAACGGGCAGGCCGACAGGGGTTGGTGGCGGCGCCGGCGGCCGCCGTGAGCTAGGGTTTGAGGGGGGAGGGTGGTGTTTGAGGATACGTCGCGACTACTGAATATTTTAGTAATGGTGGGTGGAGATGGTGGTGGACGAGGGAGGGTGACGGTTCAAATGCCTTAGCTACTACATTTTTACTATAATTAAGGTCGGTGTTGGAGGAGTGTGGGCAACGGTTGATGTACGACGGCTACTAAAATTTGGGTAAAGGAATTGATGCGGGGCGGGAGTGCCCAAGATCGTGCACGGTCCAATAACAATAAGCGTGTATGATAATAAGGAAAAGTAGCGCCGATCCGCCGATTTTTGCAACGCTCAAGGCGGGTAGTTTGTTTTTTATATTTCTAGCTAGCTGGTCTATCGCACACGGTTCGTCCTAATTGCCAAATAAACTTACCCGCCTTTAGATTGCATAGGTGGTGGTTTTATAGCGCACTTGCATCGCACACAGTTAAGCCAGTACCTCCACCCTTTGCTTGCGCTTGCGCGGTCGTGGTGATTTCAGCAAACTTGAATCGCACATGGTTGAGCCAGTACCTCCACCTTAATTTAGTCGTGCTTGCACGGTCGTGGTGATTTCAGCACACTTGCATCGCACACGGTTGAGCCAGTACCTCCACCTTAATTTGCTTGCGCTTGCGCAGGCGTGGTGATTCACATCGCACTTGTATTGCACACGGTTAAGATATTATACCCCGTGTCCGTTGAGGGTCATCAAAGCCTTTGCAGCAAAAAATAACGTTAGAGAGGGTCAAAAGACAGCCACACCAACATATGGCACAAATATATATGAGTGAAAAGGGTGGTCTGTGTGATGTTCAAAATTCCAATGCACAACTTTGACCCCGCGGGACCATGGTTGGGCGCGTCGTTTAAGATCGATGAGAGGGGCCAGAATTCAAGAACCACCTGGAAGTGGCCAAATATATGTACGAATATTGGGGATGTTTAAAACTTTAAATACACAATGGATAACTTTGGTGGCACCTGCCTCGCAAACCCGAAAGCACCCTAACAACCACCTAGCTAGGATATATATAATGACCTGACGTCGTACCTAGCTAGGATGCTTGGCCCACCACCTCCCACTTCGTGTCAGTGGGGCGGATGCACATAATGATCGATACTTTGGTCATACATGCATGTCACCATGACCTACCATAAGATGGACCAATGAATCTATCGTTTGGTCAAATGATAGTTGTTGTTGTCGATAAACCGCTTGGGCTAATAGATTGAACTATCATGAAAATCGCACGAGAGGGACCACAAAACCAGCACCTCTTGCATGCACCCAAAATGATGTACGTTGGGAAGGGGTGATGTGTGTTTTCAATATAGAATGATGTACAATTTAGATGTGGCGCCTACCTATCAATACAGACAACAACCATGAAGGCAAGGTAGTTAAGGACGAGATACGCAGGGTTTGATGTAGGTCAAACCCAACAATCCGAGCATCTGGGAGGGAATCCTGACAATGCATGAGCTCGAGCTTTGGTTGACCGACATTTGACGGTGACCGTCCCTAACACGAACTAGGAGGAATCCATTCATGGCCAACACATACCCCTCATTATCGGTCAAAGGGATGATATATATACACTCGGGGAGCCCACAGATATCCGTGTCGTCACAAAAAACTGCACAAGGGAGACATGGTCGATCAGAAGACCCCGTATACACTACATGCAGCTCGAAAATATGTATGGGTATGATGGTGTATGATGTGTTTAAATCCCAAATGCACAACTTCGATGGGCTACCAACTACATTACAAACCGAACACCGTACCCGACTCCAAGCCTGGTTCAATACGTACGATGTCAGTTTCCCAACTTCGAGGCGGCGGCAGGGGGGTCATCCCACGCATGCGCTCAAACTTTATTTTTTCTAGCATGGGACACATCTATATATATCTATACATCTATACACCTATATAGTGTGCGAATAACTTTGAAAGTTGCTCATTGGATGAAGCCAATCCGACGGTACAGAGATGGCAAATCTGAGCACTACTTGCCGTTGGATATCGTCTACATTCCACCAGATTCTGCCACATGTAGAATCTAGAAGACTCCATGGTTGAACTTAAGCATAATGCACAAACCTCAAAACACAAGCACTTCTCCTTTGTTCTCTAGAATCTTCCATATCTTAATTGCCCAAACTATTTTTTTTCTAAATGAATTGTCACGTTTTGTTTTTACCTTTACAATGCACAATTCCATGAATCTTAAAATAGATTTTTTTATAAAAATAATTGATTTTGGATGAGATGAACTATAAGAATTAAACGAACATCTACATCATGCATATCTGGGAGAAGAGGCGGGAAACCGATGAGAGGAGTGGCGAGAAATGGTAGTATGTTTTGAATGAAAACCTAGTAGAGAAGGAAGCGTGAGCTACACGACGCATGCGCATAGTGCTTACCCATGTATTGCATGTGTTGTCGAAAGGGCTCAGGGTTGCCGTTCGATCTGGGAGCATCCAATGGTGCACATGTATGATCCGTGGGGTTTGAGTTCTGGCCAGTCAGAACGCACGACTCAGATCGCAAGCGCAGCGGGGGGATATCATACGGAAACCAAGATTCGATGGAAACCAGTGAAAACCACGAGAAAAGATGTTTTGAAGGTTCAAAAAAATTGAAAAAAATTTGGGATGTTAAGAGGATGTTGTTTTATTGCCGCACAAAATTTCAAGTTGAAACACATTACGAGATGTGAGCTATGAAAAAGAAAAAATCAGCGTCGAGTAGTACGAAATAGTAATGTCACTATTCAGGGCTGAATTTGTCTTTTTCATAGCTCACATCTCGTAATTTTTTTCAACTTGAAATTTTGTGTCGCAATAAAGCATCACCTTCTTAACATCCCACATTTTTTTCTTCAGTTTTTTATGAAACTTTAAAATATGGTCTCCATGAAGTTTTCATTGAATATCAGCTTTCGTGAGTGAACTGTGTGCTATTTGAAAACATTTCATGAGAAGAATCTTGGTTTTTAAATCCCCATAAATCCAAAACTAAGCCAAAAATCATGAAACCTGCCATGGTGTCATGACATGGCACTTATATGTCGAGGAATTTTTTTTGTCCATTGTGGCACAAGTTTTATTACAAGCCTCTTACAAACCAGAGCTTCTCTCAAAGAAGCCTCGTGGTTTCGATAGGGAAATGTGTCCCCCTTGTGGGTGAAATGTAATCACTGCCTCTTTTCGCCTTGTATTTTCTTCTACGAGCAACATGGAACGGCAGGATATCCGTGCTGGAATTTAAACTTATTCAGGGTTCGTTTGGCCTTTTTATACACTAATTGAGTTTCCTAGGCATTAGTGTCCATAATTCAAATATGAACTACAAATACACGCTCCATTTCACCAAAATAGCTAGAAAAATTATACATGTGTCCTTGGGTGCATGTTTAGTTCCCATGCCAGGAATGGGAACGAATTACAACCGTACCGTTGTAATGGCTCGTCCTCAAACATTTCTAGTCTCGGTTTTTAAGTCCTCATAAATCCTCAACTCACCAGAAAGTCATCAAAGGTGGCATGGTGTCACGTCATGGCACATATATGTCGTGGTAAAAAAATTGTCCAATTTGGGTCAAGCTTTATTAGAAACCTCTTACAAAAACTGGAGCTTCTCTCAAAGAAGCCTCGTGGCTCTGATAGGGAAATGTGTTCCCCTTGTGGGCAAAACATAATCACTGGCTCTTTTCTCCTTGTATTTTCTTCCATGGGCATGCTGAAACTTAACTTATTCAGGGTTCATTTGGCCTTTTTATACACTAATTGAGCTTCCTAGGCATTTAATGTCCATAATTCAATTCTGAACTACAAATACATGCTCCAATTCACCAAAATGGCTATAAAAATTATACATGTGTCCTTGGGTGCATGTTTAGGTCTCATGCCAGGAATGGGAACAAATTTCAACCGTACCGGCGTCCTGGCTCGTCCTCAAACATTTAGAATCTCGGTTTTTAAGTCCCCATAAATCCTAAACTCACCAGAAAGTCATCAAGGGTGTCATGGTGTCACATCATGGCACATATATGTCATGGTAAAAACATTGCCAATTTGGGCCAAGCTTTATTACAAACCTCTTACAAACCGGAGCCTGTCACAAGAACCCTCGTGGTTTCGATAGGGGAACGTGTCCCCTTGTGGGCCAAACAATAATCACTCCCTCTTCTAGCCTCGTATTTTCTTCTACACGTGACACGGAACAACTGGAGATTTGCGCTGAACTTTGAAATTATTCAGGGTTCGTTTGACCTTTTTTATGCACTAATTGAGTTTTCTAGGCAGTTAATGTCCATAATTCAAATCCGAACTACAAATACATGCTCCAGTGCGCCAAAATGGCTAGAAAAAACGTACATGTTTCCTTGGCGTGCATGTTTAGGTCCCATGGAACGAATGGGAACGAGTTCAACCGTCTCGCCGTCCTGGCTTGGCCACAGACAATGCGAATCTCGGTTTTCAAATCTCTGTAAATCCAAAACTCACCAAGAAATCATGAAACTTGGCATGGTGTCACTACATGGTACATATAATTGTCCAATTTGGGTGTAGCTATATTACAAGCCTTTTACAAACCGGAGCCTATCGCAAGCCTCGTAGTTCCGGTAGGGAAACATGCCCCTCTTGTGGGCGAAACAATAATCGCTGCCTCTTCCCGCCTTGAACTTTGCTTTCTACAGGCAATATAGAATAACAGGAGTGTCGGGCTGAAATTTGAAACTGTTCAGGGTTCGTTTGGCCATTGTATATATATATATATATATATATATATATATATATATATATATATATATATATATATATATATATTACTAATTACAAAGTTTTCTATGCATTTAATGTAGTCCATAATTCAAATTTGAACTACAACCACATGCTCCAGTGAAGCAAAATGGGTGGGAAATCGTACATGTGTCATTGGGTGCATGTTTAGGTCTCGTTTAAGGAATGGGAATGAATTACAAACTTGTCATCCTCCTGAAACATTGAGAATCTCGGTTTTTAAATCCCAGTAAATAAAAAAGTCACCCAAAAAACATGAAACTTGGCATTTCATGACCTGGCACATATATGTCGTGGTAAAAAAATTGTCCAGTTTGAGAAGAGGTGCACGCATTAGTATCCAATGAAGTCCTTTTTGAAACAAAAAACCAACACGTTAATATCGCAAACGGTTATATTATATTAACTGTGTCGAAATTTCACCATACTCGGTGGCGTGCATGCAGTTGTTTGATTAGACGGGACGAGCATGACAAGTCCGCCGTGCAGGCTCGACGGGACGCGTGCGAGCAATCCGCCGTGCAGGCTCGACGGGACATATGCATCCTGTCCACCTCGTAGGCTCAACGGGACACGTGCGAGCAGCAAGGCCGCCCATGCTCACCGGGAAGCGAGCTCTTTGACCTGCATGCACCAGCCGCCGCCCGCCTCGCTCACAACTTCTCCATTAATGGGTTAATTAAAGGACCTGGACAGAGGGTGTTTGCTTGTGATCCCATGGCAGCATTTGCTTTGTTCATGTTTTCAACTTGTATTCTGCCCTAATTTAAATTGCCACATAAGGCAACGGATAATATGACCACAAATAAAATGGCAACGGATAATACAATGACAAATTTACAATGGTGCAGATAATAATTGTCTTACATATTTCGGATAATTTAAAATGCCACATGCGGCAAAGCCCGGAAGACACGGGGGGAAGAGAAGAAGGAAATTGCAGACAACGATCTGGGTCGCTACTGTCTCTACTCGTCGATGGATCGCCGGGCAGTGAAATCCTCCAACTCCTTCTTCAATTCCTCACGACTTTGCTTGAAAGCAGCCACAGATTCCTCCACCTCCTGCTCGCGCTCGATCCGGAGCTTCCTCAAGCCACCCATTAGTTCCTCGACGACTGCTTTCAGCATCATCTCCGAGGCACTGCTCTGCTCATGCAGCATCTTCCAGCTAGTGGCCTCCTCCTCCTTCTCGAGGACCAACTTGAGGAGCTTCGCATTGTCACCCATGAGTTGCTCGACGAGGCCAGACGCCTTGTCAACCGAGGCATCGCTGATCTTGAGTAGCTTCATCAAGCCGTCGACCAACTCCTGTTGCATAGCGACACCAATGAGAATGTCGTAGTCGCCGGCGAAGGACTTGAGGAACATCGGCTCGTCGTGATGGCTGACGCCGCAAATGCACTTGTGAGAGCCCTCGCGTGCCCGTGAGAGCTCGTTCGAGGGCTCCGCGGTGCACCGGGACATCTCTGCTATGGCTGCGGCTTCGCGGCGGGACCTCTCTAATGCTTCCGCGGCCTTGGTCTTTGCTGCCTGGTTATATGTCCACCCTAAACTCCTCCTATCGGTCATGGCGGAAAGACTTGACAGAAAAAATCAGTTTTGTGGGTGATGAGGAGAGGAACTGTGAAGTAATTTTCGAGTGGGTAGTTTTTATAGCCCGGTGCTAAGTGCGAACACATATAGTTTGAAAGGTGTGAACAGATTTGTAATTACTTATTGCATTGTAATCAGCAATGTGACAAGAAACAAGGTTAAAATTTATTGATGGCAGAAGGTTGACCATGTAGTTGCTCGCCATTGAGGCGGTCGCGGCGCGCTCCGCTTTGGCGTCCCTGCACACGCTGTGCTCACCGTTGAGGCAAAGTTACAATGGCAACATTTAATAATTCTTAAAATTGTCTTACATATTCAGGATAATTTAAAATGCCAAATGCGGCAAGGCCCAGAACACTCACGACCTACATATGCATACAATTATAATAAAATATAAGCTAAAAGGCTGAGTAGGAGGCCTTCCAACGATGGTCTTCTCTCCATGATCAGCATAGCACCCTTGTGGTTGTTCACTCCGAGTGTCCCGACCCGCCTCCGCCTACAGAGCTGCTGGTGCTAGGAGGCTCTGGGGCTGCTGGGCCTCTTCCAGAAGAGCTTGACAGCGTACAATCGCGCGCATGACAACTCTGCGGAACCGGTCCATTTCCATGTCTCCGACCTGGTAGCAAATTCCGTCGATCACCTGCATCCTCAAGATATCATGTTGGCGATGTTCTACTTCGTCGGGGACGTCAACTCTGCCAAGGATGCGCTCGAGCCTAGCTACCACATCATCGGGATCGAGGTTGACACAGCCACCATGGGCAATGATGAAGCCGCACGCTGCCTTTGTCTTGACTGAATCGCAGAGGTCCTCTGCCAATTCCTTGGAGGGCATCAGGCTCTCGATGAGCACTGGTGACGGCGGTTCTTCGGGTGGATCTTTTGCATGATGGATAGCAAACTGCTCATCACACCTCCTCTGCAATATGTCGATTGTGCTCCCAAGGACTATGACGCCAATATCGTTGCCGATGGGCCATGGTGCCTGCACCGGCCAATGAAGCTCTTGCTCCCCAACCTGCTCCGACTCATTCTCCTCGCTGAAGATGGAACGCAGGTAGGCGTCGACGTCGAAGATTTGGTCGGCCTAGCATGCTTGGAATAACTAATGGTAGAGCCGCCTGGGTTATATGCAGCAAGCCGTTAGCTGGTGGCGGGAAACCGGTGAGGGAATAGGCGTGGATTTTACAATTCACCCATGTGAAGCGCGGGAAGACTAAGTGGAGCACACACACACACAACCCGAATACCGTATCCGGTGCCACGTGTTATTTATCACACAAGTGTTAACATAAGGAAATGCATGTGAATCTTACTAATCATCGCAGACGAGTGCTCGTAGACGCATCGTGTGCGATACTCCTAGCCACCGCAAGCAACTAGTTTGCATTTTTCAAAGTTTTTTGTACACACAGAATCGCACACAAACTAACTATATTAACTGTCTGTCTTGTAAATTCTCATCGCAAACAGTTCATCTGAGTCAGTTGTTTGCCACATATCACACACATCTTGTTAAGTTGAACCGTTTCTGTTGCGTTCGCTAATCGAAAACAGTTTGTCCGAGTGAACCATATGCCCTATATCACACACTTTGATCTGGCTAACCGTTTATGTTGCACTCCCTAATAGCAAACGGTTCATCGGAGCAAACTGTATGCTGTATATTGCACAAACATTGATATGGCTTCCCGTTTCTGTTGTTCTTCCTCATCGCAAACAATTCCAATGGGTTAACCATGTGCCCTGCATCGCACACACAACTAAAATCTGAACCATGTTTGATGCATGCTCCATCGCAAACGTTTTGCACCTTTTTTGACGGTTTTTTACATCCCCGTTTGTGATTAATACATCGCACACAGTTTCGTCAAAGGATCTCTGATCGTAGTGTCGCGTTAGCAGCATCCTGCAGTAGTGTGTGTTTGATGCATCCATCATCGCAAACGTTTTGCATCCTTTTTGACGTTTTTTACATCATCGTTTGCGATTATTGCATCGCACATAGTTTCGTTGAAGGGTCTCTGATTGTAGTGTCGCGTTAGCAGCATCGTGCAGTAGTGATGAGACTTTCTCACCCATAGTGATGCTTAAGTCTGTTAGAATTATGTTAGCAATTGCCGCTTATTACGACTATGAAATCTGGTAGATGGACATCAAAACAACGTTCCTTAATGGGTTCCTTAAGGAAGAATTGTATATGATGCAACCAGAAAGGATTTGTCAATCCTAAGGATGCTAACAAGGTATGCAAGCTCCAGCGATCCATCTATGGATTGGTGTAAGCATGTCAGAGTTGGAATATACGCTTTGATGAGGTGATCAAAGCTTTTGGTTTTATACAAACTTCCGAAGAAGCTTGTATTTACAAGAAAGTGAGTGGGAGCTCTGTAGCATTTCTAATACTATATGTGGATGCCATATTTTTGATTGGAAATGATATAGAGTTTCTAAAAAGCATAAAAGGTTATTTGAACAAGATTTTTGCAATGAAAGACCTAGGTGAAATTGCTTCATATTGGGCATTAAGATCTATAGAGATAAATTGAGATGCTTGATAGGACTTTCACAAAGCACATACCTTGACAAGATTTTGAAGAAGTTCAAAATGTATCAGTCAAAGAAAGGGTTCTTTCCTGTGTTGCAAGGTATGAGGTTGAGTTAGACTCAAAGCCCGACCATGAGAGGAGAAAGATAAAGGATGAAGGTTATCCCCTATGCCTTAGTCGTAGGCTCTATAATGTATGCCATGCTATGTACCAGACCTGATGTGTGCCTTGCCATAAGTCTGGCAGGGAGGTACAAAGTAATCCAGGAGTGGATCACTGGACAAAGGTTAAAAATATTTTCAAGTACATAAACAGGACCAAGGACATGTTTCTTGTTTATGGAGGTGACAAAGAGCTCGTCGTAAAGGGTTACGTTGATGCTAGTTTTGACACTGATCCAGATGACTCGAAGTCACAAACTGGATACGTATTTATTTTGAATGGTGGAGCAGTCAGTTGGTGCGGTTCCAAGCAGAGCGTCGTAGTAGGATCTACATGTGAAGCGGAATACATAGCTGCTTCGGAAGGGCGAATGAAGGAGTTCATATCCGATCTAAGGGTTGTGCCTAGTGCATCAGATCCAATGAATATCTTTTGTGTCAACACTGGTGCAATTGCCATAGCCGACGAGCCCAGGTTTCACAAGAAGACCAAGCACATCAAGCGCCGCTTCAACTCCATTTGTAATTACATTAAGGATGGAGACATAGAACTTTGCAAAGTACATACAGATCTGAATGTGCCAAGCCTGCTGACTAAACCTCTTCCACAAGCAAAACACGAGCAGCACCAAGACCATGGGTGTTAGATTCATTACGATGTAATCTACATTATTGACTCTAGTGCAAGTGGGAGACTATTGGAAATATGCCCTAGAGGCAATAATAAATTGGTTATTATCATATTTCTCGTTCATGATAAATGTTTATTACTCATGCTAGGATTGTATTGACCAGAAACTTAAATACATGTGTGAATACATGAACTACATCGTGTCCCTAGTAAGCCTCTACTAGACTAGCTTGTTGATTGAAGATGGTTAAGGTTTCCTAACCATGGAAATGAGTTGTCATTTGATAACATGATCACATCATTAGGAGAATGATGTGATGGACAGACCCAACCGTAAACTTAGCATCAAATCGTTTAGTTATTTGCTACAGCTTTTTTCATGTCAAGTATCAGTTCCTTAGACCATGAGATCATGCCATTCCCATATACCGGTAGAATGCCTTGCATGCTATCAAACGTCACTTCGTAACTAGGTGATCATAAAGTGCTCTGCAGGTATCTCCGAATGTGTCTTTTGGGTTGCGTGGATTAAGACTAGGATTTGACACTCCATGTGATAGAGAGATATCTCTAGGCCCTCTCGGTAATACTACATCATAAGAAGCTTCACGTGCCTAATGAGTTTAGTCACGGGATCTTGTATTGCAGAATGCGTAAAGAGACTTGTCGGTAATGAGATTGAACTAGGTATGGAGATACCGATGATACTCTCCAACGTATCTATAATTTTTGATTGTTTCATGCTGTTATATTATCAATCTTGGATGTTTTATATACAATTACTAGCAACTTCATATCATATTTTGGGACCAACCTATTAACTCAGTGCCCAGTTCTAGCTGCTATTTTTGCTTGTTTTTTACTTTGTAGAATATCAATACCAAATGATGTCCAAATGCCACTAAACTTTTTGGAGATTTTTTCTGGCAAGAGGAGACCCTGGAAGATTCTGGAGGCCACGAGAAGAGGCTCATGGAGCCCACTAGGCACCAGGGCGCGTCAGGGGCCTCTGGCGCGCCCTGGTGGGTAGTGGGGCCCACAGGCACCGCCTTGACCTACCTCCGCCTCTATTAATACTCTAAAATCCCAAAAAACCTAGGGGAGTTGATAAAACACTTTTTCCGCCGCCGCAAGTTCCAGAACCACGAGATCTAATCTAGAGGCCTTTTCCGACAGTCTGCCCGAGGGGGCAACAATCATGGAGGTGTACTTCGTCATCCGTGTTGCCCTCCGATGATCCGTGAGTAGTTTACCATAGACCTACAGGTCTGTATTAGTAGCTAGATGGCTTCTTATCTCTTTATGATATTCAATACAAGGTTCTCCTTGATGTTCTTGGAGATCTATTTGATGTAACCCTTTTTGTGGTGTGCTTGTTGGGATCTGATGAATTGTTAGTTTATGATCAGATCTATCCATGAATATTATTTGAGTCTTCTCTGAACTCTTTTATGCATGATTTTTATAGCCTCATATTTCTTCTCCGATTGATTGGTTTGGTTTGGCCAACTAGATTGATTTATCTTGCCATGGGAAGAGGTGCTTTGTGATATTTTCGATCTTGCGGTGCTCAATCTCAGTGACAGAAAGAGACATGACACGCATGTATCATTGCTATTAAGGGTAACAAGATGGGATTTATTTCATATGTGAGTTTATCTTGTCTACATCATGTCATCTTTCTTAATGCATTACTCCATTTTTCCATGAACTTAATACACTAGATGCATGCTGGATAGCGGGCGATGTGTGGAGTAATAGTAGTAGATGCAGAATCATTTCGGTCTACTAATCTTGGACGTGATGCCTATATACATGATCATTGCCTTGGATATCGTCGTGATTATTTGCTTTCTATCAATTGCCCAACAGTAATTTGTTTACCCACTGTATGTTATTTTCTCGAGAGAAGGCTCTAGTGGAAACTATGGCCCCCGGGTCTATTTCCTATCATGTATTAAAATCAAAAATACCTTGCAGCAATTTTATTTTATTTATTTTATTTTGTATTTTTAGATCTATTTATTAAAACCTATACAATTCCATCTATCTCAATACCGAGGAGGGATTGACAACCTCTTTATGCTTTTGGTTGCATGTATTTGTTGTTTGTGTGCAGGTGTTGTTTGCATAGTGTTTCTTGTGTCTCCTACTGGATTGATAACCTTGGTTTCATAACTGAGGGAAATTCTTGCCTCTGCTATGCTACATCATCCTCTTCTCTTCGGGGAAATACCAACGCAGATTACAAGTAGCAGGAAGAATTTATGGCGCCATTGCCGGGGAGACATCATTGATGTCTATCAAGTACCTACGCATAAACTCTCATCTCCTTGCAATTACTTTATTTGTCATTTGCCTCTCATTTTAATCTCCCCCACTTCTAAAAAGTTTTACAAAAAATACAAAAATATTTCTCGTTTGCCTTTTTGTCTTGGTTATCTTGTCATCATGACTAGCATAACTATCCCTCCTTTGTCACCAAATATTGAAGTTCTTTACTTCAAGCAGAAACAAGGAGAAAATCTTAAGGATGCTTGGTATAGGTTAATGGAATCTTACCATGTTTGTTCCATAAAAGGGGATGCAAAAATTCTGTTTCGCAATTTTATATAGGTTTAACCATATGCATCATAGACAACTTTTGGATTTTTCCGCTAGAGGGAATTTTGTTGACATTGATGCCCGGTTCAAGATGGTCTCATTTCCTGAGAGGAATGGGAAGAGTAAAGAGCATCCCCGGTTTGAGAAAACCCCTACAAAGATTGCAAAAACCAAAGATGACAATACTTGAATCTTTGCATTATGCCTAGGTAGAGGTGTAAAACAATAGAACTTGTTGGGAGGCAACTCAATAGTTATCTTTTAATTTTTCATTTTCCCTTATGTTATTTAATAAATACACAATTACACTACTGTTATGATTGTGTTTTAGTGTTTAATTTAATGTTTGTGCCGAGTAAAGCCTTTAGGATTATGTTGGGTGATAATTGATTTGATCCTGTAGGAAAACAAAAAAAAAATCGTCCAGTAGCAGAATTGTTAAAATTCGCTAGAGCATGATAAAATTCTGATGTTTTTACACATGATTGATATAAAATTTCCTGCATTCTCCCAATTTTCTAGAATATTTGGAGTTACAGAAGTATAGTCAAAGTTCAGATTACTATAGATTGTTCTATTTTTGACAGATTCTGTTTTCGTTGCATTGTGTGCTTATTTTGATGAATCTATGGATTGTATCAGGGGGTATAAGCCATGGTAAAGTTAGAATACAATAGGTATAACGCAATAATAAAATATGAATGGGTTTGCAATAGTACCTAAAGTAGTGATTTGCTTTATTATAGTAACGGATCTCACGAAGGTTTTTGTTAAGTTTTGTGTCATTGAAGTTTTCAAGTTTTGGGTGAGATCACGACTGATGAAGGAATAAGGAGTGGCAAGAGCCTAAGCTTGGGGATGCCCATGGCACCCCAAGGTAATATTCAAGGACTCCCAAGCAACTAAGATTGGGGATGCCCCGGAAGGCATTCCCTCTTTCTTCTAACGACCATCAGTAATTTTACTTGGAGCTATATTTTTATTCGTCACATATCATGAGTTTTGCTTGGAGCGTCTTGTATTATATGAGTCTTTGCTTGTTTTGGTTTTTAGTTTGTCACAGTCATGCTTGCTGGAAACACCTATTTGAGAGAGCCATAATGATAATATGATTTGTTAGAATTGGTCTATGTGCTTCACTTAAATTTTTTGAGCTAGGTAATTGCTCTATGAACTTCACTTAAATCTTTTTTAGCATGGTGGTGGTTTAATTTTTTGAAGAAATGCTCTCATGATTCACTTAGATTATTTTGAGAGTTAGTAAATTTTGAAGCAATGCTCTCATGCTTCACTTATATTATTTCGGGAGTTAGTAAATTTTCAAGAAATGCTCTCATGCTTCACTTAGTTTTTTTAGGAGTTTGTAAATTTAGAAGAAATGCTCTCATGCTTCACATATATCATTTTGAGAGTTGAATTTTTTGAAGAAATATTTATGCTCTCATGATTCACATAGATATTTTTAAGAATTAAAAATAGTAATGGTAATTTGCATGAGCTGTGAATTTGGTCCCAAAGTGATAGATATCCAAGAGGGATATAACAAAGACTTTCATGAAGATCATTGGATATTATAAGCTTGATTCCTTGCAATAGTTTTGCGTTGTGGAGATAGTAATATGTGAGTCATGTTCGTGAGTAATTATGATTTAGTTAGAATATTGGTGTTAAGGTTTGTGATTCCCTATGCAAGCACAAAAGTCAATAGTTATGTGCTACCTCTTGAGCATTGCGTTGGATTTCCTTGAAGAGGAAAGGATGATGCAGCAAAGTAGCGTAAGTATTTCCCTTAGTTTTTGAGAACCAAGGTATCAATCTAGTAGGAGGCTACGCGCGAGTCCCTCGTACCTTTACAAAGCAAATAACTCCTCGCAACCAACGCGATAAGGGGTTGTCAATCCCTTCACGGTCACTTACGAGAGTGAGATCTGATAGATATGATAAGATAATATTTTTGATATTTTTGTGATAAATATGCAAAGTAAAATAAAAGCAAAGTAAAAATCAAAGAAAATAACTAAGTATTGGAAGATTAATATGATGGAGATAGATCCAGGGGCCATACGTTTCACTAGTGGCTTCTCTCAAGAGCATAAGTATTTTACGGTGGGTGAACGAATTACTATTGAGCAATTGACAGAATTGAGCATAGTTATGAGAATATCTAGGTATGATCATGTATACAGGCATCACGTCCAAGACAAGTAGACCGACTCCTGCATGCATCTACTACTATTACTCCACTCATCGACCGCTATCCAGCATGCATCTAGAGTATTAAGTTCATGAAAACAGAGTAATGCCTTAAGCAAGATGACATGATGTAGATGGATAAACTCATGCAATATGATGAAAACCCCATCTTGTTATCCTTGATGGCAACAATACAATACGTGCCTTGCTGCCCCTACTGTCACTGGAAAAGGACACCGCAAGATTGAACCCAAAGATAAGCACTTCTCCCATTGCAAGAAAGATCAATCTAGTAGGCCAAACCAAACTGATAATTCAAAGAGGCTTGCAAAGATAACCAATCATACATAAAAGAATTCAGAGAAGATTCAAATATTGTTCATAGATAATCTTGATCATAGACCCACAATTCATCGGTCTCAACAAACACACTGCAAAAAGAAGATTACATCGAATAGATCTCCACATGAGAGGGGAGAACATTGTATTGAGATCGAAAAAGAGAGAAGAAGCCATCTAGCTAATAACTATGGACCCGAAGGTCTGAGGTAAACTACTCACACTTCATGGGAGAGGCTATGGTGTTGATATAGAAGCCCTCTGTGATAGATGCCCCCTCCGGCAGAGCTCCGGAACAGACCCCAAGATGGTATCTCGTGGATACAGGAAGTTACGGCGGTGGAATTAGGGTCTTGGCTCCATATCTGATCGTTTGGGGGTACGTAGGTATATATAGGAGGAAGGAGTACGTCGGTGGAACAACAGGGGGCCCATGAGGGTGGAGGGAGCGCCCCCTAACTCGTGGCCTCCTCCTTTGTTTCTTGGCGTAGGGTCCAAGTCTCCTGGATCATGTTCGGTGAGAAAATCACGTTCCCGAAGGTTTCATTCCATTTGGACTCCGTTTGATATTCCTTTTCTTCGAAACCCTAAAATAGGCAAAAACAACAATCCTGGGTTAGGCCTCCGATTAATAGGTTAGTCCCAAAAATAATATAAAAGTTGATAATAAAGCCCAATAATGTCCAAAACAGTAGATAATATAGCATGGAGCAATCAAAAATTATAGATATGTTGGAAACGTATCAAGCATCCCCAAGCTTAATTCCTGCTCGTCCTCGAGTAGGTAAATGATAAAAACAGAATTTTTGATGTGGAGTGCTACTTGGCATAATTTTAATGTAATTATTCTTAATTGTGGTATGAATATTCAGATCCGAAAGATTAAGATAAAAGTTTAATATTGACATAAAAATAATAATACTTCAAGCATAATAACAAAGCAATCATGTCTTCTCAAAATAACATGGCCAAAGAAAGTTATCCCTACAAAGTCATATAGTCTGGCTATGCTCTATCTTCATCACACAAAGTATTTAAATCATGCACAACCCCGATGACAAGCCAAGTAATTGTTTCATACTTTTGACATTCTCAAACTTTTTCAATCTTCACGCAATACATGAGCGTGAGCCATGGATATAACACTATAAGTGGAATAGAATGGTGGTTGTGAAGAAGACAAAAGGGGAGAAGATAGTCTCACATCAACTAGGCGTATCAACAGGCTATGGAGATGCCTATCAATAGATATCAATGTGAGTGAGTAGGGATTACCATGCAACGGATGCACTAGAGCTATAAGTATATAAAAGCTCAACAAAAGAAACTAAGTGGGTGTGCATCCAACTTGCTTGCTCATGAAGACCTAGGGCATTTTGAGGAAGTCCATCATTGGAATATACAAGACAAGTTCTATAATGAAAAATTCCCACTAGTATATGAAAGTGATGAAATGAGAGACTCTCTAATATGAATATCATGGTGCTACTTTGAAGCACAAGTGTGGTAAAAGAATAATAACATTGTCCCTTCTTTCTTTTTCTCTCATTTTTTTATTTGGGCCTTTTCTCTTTTTTTATGGCCACTTTTCTTTCTTTCTTTTTTATTTTTCGTTCGGAGTCTCATCCCGACTTGTGAGGGAATCATAGTCTCCATCATCCTTTCCTCACTGGGACAATGCTCTAATAATGATGATCATCACACTTTTATTTGTTTACAACTCAACAATTACAACTCGATACTTAGAACAAAATATGACTCTATATGAATGCCTCCGACGGTGTACCGGGATATGCAATGAATCAAGAGTGACATGTATGAAAGAATTATGAATGATGGCTTTGCCACAAATACGATGTCAACTACATGATCATGCTAAGCAATATGACAATGATGGAGTATGTCATGATGAACAGAACAATGAAAAGTTGCATGGCAATATATCTTGGAATGGCTATGGAAATGCCATAATAGGTAGGTATGATGGCTGTTTTGAGGAAGGTATATGGTGGGTGTATGATACCCGCGAAAGGTGCGCGGTATTTTAGAGAGGCTAGCAATGGTGGAAGGAAGAAAAGTGCGTATAATCCATGGACTTAACATTAGTCATAAAGAACTCATATACTTATTGCAAAAATCTACAAGTTATCAAAGCAAAGTATTACGCACATGCTTCTAGGGGATAGATTGGTAGGAAAAGACCATCGCTCGTCCCCGACCGCCACTCATAAGAAAGACAATCAAAAAATAAATCATGCTCCGACTTCATCACATAACGGTTCACCATACGTGCATGCTATGAGAATCACAAACTTTAACACAAGTATTTCTAAAATTAACAACTACTCAACTAGCACAATTTTAATATCACCATCTTCATATCTCAAAACAATTATCAAGCATCAAACTTCTCATAGCATTCAACACCCTTATAAGAAAGTTTTTACTATTCTTGAATACCAAGCATATTGGATTATTTAAGAAAATTACCATGATATTTAAGACTCAAAATAATCTAAGTGAAGAATGAGAGGTCAATAGTTTCTATAAAACAAATCCACCACCGTGCTCTAAAAGATATAAGTGAAGTACTAGAGCAAAACTATATAACTCAAAAGATATAAGCGAAGCACATAGAGTATTGTAACAAATTATAAATCATATATGGCTCTCTCTAAAGGTGTGTACAACAATGATGATTGCGGTAAACTAACAAATAAAGACTCAAATAATACAAGACGCTCCAAGCAAAACACATATCATGTGGTGAATAAAAATATAGTTCAAGTAAAGTTACCGATAGAAGTAGACGAAAGAGGGGATGCCTTTCGGGGCATCCCCAAGCTTTGAATTTTAGGTGTCCTTATATTATGGGAGTGCCGTGGGCATCCCCATACTTAGGCTCTTGCCACTCCTTGTTCCATAGTCTATCAAATCTTTACCCAAAACTTCAAAACTTCACAACACAAAACTTAAGGTAGAAAATCTCGTGAGCTCCGTTAGCGAAAGAAAACAAAAGACCACTTCAAGGTACTGTAATAAACTCATTCTATATTTATATTGGTGTTAAACCTACTGTATTCCAACTTCTCTATGGTTTATAAACTATTTTACTAGCCATAGATTCATCAAAATAAGCAAACAACACACGAAAAACAGAATCTATCAAAAACAGAACAGTCTGTAGTAATCTGTAGCTAGCGCAAGATCCGGAACCCCAAAAATTCTAAAATAAATTTCTGGACGTGAGTAATTTATCTATTAATCATCTGCAACAAAAAATAACTAAATATCATTTTCCAAATAAAAATAACAGCAGTTCTCGTGAGCGCCAAAGTTTCTATTTTTTACAGCAAGATTTAACAAGACTTTCCCTAAGTCTTCCCAACGGTTCTATTTGGCACAAACACTAATTAAACACAAAAAACACAACTAAAACAGAGGCTAGGTAAATTATTTATTACTAAAAAGGAGCAAAAAGCAAGGAATAAAATAAAATTAGGTTGCATCCCAACAAGCGCTATCGTTTAACGCCCCTAGCTAGGCATAAAAAGCAAGGATAAATCTATGTGTTGCCATCTTTGGTAGGAAATTCATAAGTGACTCTCATAATAGATTTATAAGATAATTTAATTTTACTAGTAAATGTGCACGTGCAATGCACGTCTCTACCAAACTTGCACGTGCAATGCACGATCTCTATTCTAATAACCACGACCCTTTCACTAAAGGGATTTACAAGGGCCAATGGTAGAAACATACCGGCACCCAGCAATGTCACAAACCCTGGCATGGCCTTATAGCACTACCAGCATGAATTGCCATCTCTCTACTCCCATCGCCACATAAGTCCATGGCAGAGTTGCGACTTTCTCCTTGCCATGCAGCCGATTTTGCCATGTAATAGTAATGGGATGTGCTTCTTCTCAAACCTGAGGGGCATAGACAATTAAATCGCCACATACAACTTATTAAAATGAAGTAAATTCAGAAGGCTTGAACAACTTATTAAAATGTTCAAGCACAAAAAAAAAATCTACCATCAAAAGATGAAATGCATAGTAAGGCATTAAAATCATAATAAAATAGCATGAATTCAACTACCTTCGGGATTCCATATAAAGGTTGTGGAATGGACATGATGCAACAGAAAAACGGCAAGCAAACAATAGTAGTTCGTATGGAAATGGTCACCATAAGGAAATAACAATTTTCACAAAAAGGAGCTTCTTTGCACTTTACTGAAAGATAAAAAAGGACAACACTGCAATAAACACCTGAGTAGAGAATAACCAAAGATGGAGCGCTCCATTTTCCTACATGACCTTACTTTCTAGAAATATCATAGGGTGCTTTATAAAGTACAAAATAACATCTACTATCTTTAGGGTGTTTAGAGAGCAGAGCTCACAAGCATATGCATTTGAATGTACAGCTAGCATTGATGATAGAAACTCCTCCTTTGGGTTCTAAATCAATTCCAAGAGGAAAGGCTTATGCTTCAGCTCAAATCTCTAGTAGCTAGACTATTTTCCTGCAAGCACGAACAGAAAACAAGACAAGCATATAAATAAATGTGTTCTTGTTCTCAAAAGGATGTGTGTGATAGCTACCTGATGCTCCAGTTTAGCTGGATAGAAAGTTCCAGGAAATAACTAATGATAAGTATGTTCATAGGGTCATTTTGCTTAAAAAGACTACTGTCACAAAATTGTGCTGTGCATATAAAGGTCCTTGTCTGAGCTGCAAAGTACATTGGCCAACACAATTTGTGACACCATATGATCCAAGTTATCTGCTTCCCCGTGTATTTCCTTGTCATTTTAATTACCGTCGAGGTAGTAGAAAACTCACGGGTCTTGCATTCTTATCTATAATAATGATGAGAATAGTAACGAGCGATCATCAAATTGTTAAGAACTTAAGAAATCAGAGGCGCCTGCAATATAAACCTTTGTTCGCCACCATGTTTTTGAAATCTGCCATCTTCACCAACATGAGGTACAGTACCTTTGAATGGTTTGGTGTGAACTAATTGTACCAATGGTTCAGAAATATTAATGTTTCTCATTCTGAATAAAAGCAACAATGACTACTTGTCTAGTATAATCAATATTCTCAGTCTAGTGGGAAATAAACATAAAATCATAGAAAAATAAATCTATGCTTTGCACTATTAATACAAAAAGTTTTAAATAAATATGACATAAAATATTTATTTCAGTTCTCAATATAATATTAAATTATTAATGCATACAAAGAAAATACCCAAAGCTATTTGTGGTTCCTAAAATATGCAGTTGAATTATTGGCCAATGGAGAAATCACAGATCTATCTGTGGTTCTTTCATCTTAATAATTCCTTGTGTTTCTAAATCTCTATAGTAATACTGAGAGGCAAGAGAAACTTAGCAAAACTATTGTTGGCAAAGAATAATTCTGTACAACACAGAGTCTGGAACTCTCGATTCTTTTTTATTTGACCACTATTAGCAAAAGTAGATCCTCTGTTAGGTTGCAAGTGTTAACAAAAGTACTTTTAAGACACAAATGGAAAAGGGTTAATTGGTTAACAAGTGTGGACACATGCCACAAGCTGAATTAACTACTCTTTCTCCTCAAACTGAATCAAGATGCACTCGTACTGGGCATATCTGTCCCCGTCTGACAGGTTCAAATTATCATCAGTGCTAACCAAAAAGCAGAAAAAACAAAACTTTTCTGATTGTGCTAAAAACCTGAAATACAGCTGCAAATAAGGGTGCGAGCATGGTATCATACATGATTTATCCAGTAATGATTGTTGTAAGAACTTACTCTGAACTCTCTAAGACCCAAAGAGCTATTAAGAACAAATTATTCTGATCTAGAAACCACGAACAGTCTGAAAGGAGATAATCAGAAGAAAATAGCACATGTATGCTTTCCAATCCATGTATGATATATAAGCTTTCTAACACACATTTTCAAAAATTCATGCTAAAATATGAAAGATTGTAGAAGATACGGTACAATAAATGATTGGAGATAAATTCGACGTCTATAACTAAATTTTCAAATTGAGCATAAATTGCACAGAACACTACTCAAATGGTTAGGAGGGAAAACGCGCATATTATCTTCTTTTGAATGGGCTCCAGCGTCACTGGAGCAACAACCTCTACATCTTCGGCATCCTACCCCAGTCCGCAACAATAAATAAAAATATCAGGCAAGAAATAATGCAACTGGCCTGATATCCGTATAGTGACTGCCACTGTCGCGGTGCCTTCGACGCACCCTGAATTAGTGAGAGCGAACCGCTGAATCTTCACGGCGATTACAGCCCTGTGGGTGCTCCCATGAATTAGAGAGAATCACTCCCTGAGCGGATTACCACCATTTTCTATTATCTATGTGAGAATGCTTGCACTTCCATTATTAATTACAAACAGCTACATGCCTTGGTGATCGGCTGATCTAGATAAATAGGAGAAAAAGGAAAAAAAGGTATCTCATGTTCATCCATCTACCTACCTATATGTAGTTCTGAACTCAGCCTCGACGGTGAGCTTCTCCTGCTCACTGGCCAGCGGCTGCGCGTGCTCGGTCACCTTGCTGGGGGTCGCCGAGCTTGTGCTTGAAGGCATCTGTAACTCCGAGAGTTAGTGTACGGAAACTACTCAGAAATTGCAGCTCGGTGAGGTCGGCAGGACTGTGAAGGAAGCTGCTAGCTGAGCTGTAATTTCAGGTGTAGTAACACACTAACAGTACCATCTGGGCATCTAACAGTTGATCCGGTGACTGAACCACACAAGTTTATCTTCTTACTCGTCACATGAATACACTCCCCCGCTTCTCTTCTGAAATCGTGAGCAGACAATGGTTTGCTTGGGGATTACCTGGATCATCGTGTTGCTTCCAGTGAAGTTGGCGGCAACAGTCAGGGGTGAGTTGAAGGTGCTCGAAGGGAGAGATGGTCGCGTGCGGACGCCTCATTCTTGGCTCCGATACTGGCCTGCTACGGAAGGTGCCGAGGCAGCGGGGAGACGCCGGTGCGGGAGAAGCACGAGGATGATGAGGGCCGGAGGGGCGACAAGGCAGGGCGAGGGAGGTCCGCCCGCGTCCTACGCTCGTCGTTGGCTCGACCGTCTCCAGCGGCATCCTCCATCCAGCGACGGGATGGGGAGTCTGTGCCAACGGCGTGGCGCGGTGACATCCAGGGACGGGATCTGATTGCCGCATATTCGCCTGAATAATCGGCGGAGTTAGTGGGGAAGATGCGGCGTGCATGGGCGTGAGAGGAAGGATTGCCGCGCGGGATTAGCGGTTTGTTGGGGTGATCCATCCGACCCGGTCAGATCGATCGTCGTCTGCCCTGGCAGAACATCGAATCTGAACCGTTTGATTCTCTGGCAGACCATCAAATTACTATGGACTCTTAGATTAAGGTTATTGGATTGGATCTAAGGGTTCTAAGTGTCATGTGTACATTTGTTTGGGTGGTTTTAGGGGAGTTCATGTTTGCTCTTTTAATAGTAGTATAGATTTTTAGGAAAGTGTTCCATGTCTTTCCTTAACGGAAATTGGAATCTAATATTCCCTTACTTCATATCAATAATCGCACCAACCGTTCTAAGGAAAGGTCTACCAAGAATAATAGGACATGAAGGATTGCAATCTATGTCAAGAACAATAAAATCTACGGGCACATAATTCCTATTTGCGACAATAAAAACATCATTAATTCTTCCCATAGGTTTTTTAATAGTGGAATCCGCAAGGTGCAAGTTTAAAGAGCAATCATCAATATCACGGAAACCTAACAAATCGCACAAAGTCTTCGGAATCGTGGAAACACTAACACCCAAATCACATAAAGCATAGAACTCATGATCTTTAATCTTAATTTTAATAGTTGGTTCCCACTCATCATAAAGTTTTCTAGGGATAGAAACTTCCAACTCAAGTTTTTCTTCATAAGATTGTATCAAGGCATCAACGATATGTTTAGTAAACGCTTTATTTTGACTATAAGCATGAGGAGAATTTAGCACGGATTACAACAAGGAAATACAATCAATCAAAGAGCAATTTTCATAATTAAATTTCTTGAAATCCAAAATAGTGGGTTTAGCAACATCTAGGGTTTTAATTTCTTCAATCCCACTTTTATCAAATTTAGCATTAAGATCTAAAAACTCCAAATTTTTGGAACGCCTTCTAGGAAAAGGTGGATCATATTCAGTCGCATCATTATCAAGATTCATATTGCAAAACAAAGATTTAATAGGGGACACATCAATAACTTTTAGATCTTCATCTTTATTTTCATAGGAACTAGAAGAACACACTCTTATAAAGGCATCTTTCTTAGCATGCATCCTGGCGGTTCTTTCTTTGCATTCATCAATGGAAATTCTCATAGGTTTGAGAGACTCATTGATATCATGCTTAGGAGGAATATATCTAAGTTTCAAAGAATCAACATCAAGAGAAATTCTATCAACGTTCCTAGCCAGCTCATCAATCTTAAGCAACTTTTCTTCAGTCAAAGCTTTGAAATTCTTTTGAGAAGTAATAAATTCTTTAATATTGGATTCAAAATCAGAGGGCATCTTATTATAATTTCCATAAAAATTATTGTAGGAATTACCATAATTATTAGAGGGATTACTAGGATAAGGCCTAGGATTAAAATTTCCTCTATACGCGTTGTTACCAAAATTGTTCCTACCAACAAAATTCACATTCATAGATTCATTATTATTCTCAATCAAGGTAGACAAGGGCATATCATTAGGATCAGAAGAAACACTTTTACTAGCAAATAATTTCATAAGTTCATCCATCTTTCCACTCAAAACATTAATTTTTTCTATCGCATGCACCTTTTTATTAGTAGATCTTTCAGTATGCCATTGAGAATAATTAACCATAATATTATCTAGGAGTTTAGTAGCTTCTCCTAAAGTGATTTCCATAAAAGTGCCTAGAAGCAAAATTCAATCCGGTATAATTTTTTTGTATAATCATCCACAAATTCAAACCATGAGTAGGGCAATTACGTATCATTAATTTCATCCTCTCCCAAGCTTGTGCAACATGTTCATAATCAAGTTGCTTAAAATTCATAATATCATTTATAAGGGAGATGATCTTAGTGGGAGGAAAATACTTAGAGATAAAAGCATCTTTGCACTTGTTCCAAGAATCAATACTGTTTTTAGGCAAAGACAAAAACCAAGCTTTAGCACGATCTCTAAGCGAAAAAGGAAATAGCTTAAATTTAACAATATCATTATCCACATCTTTCTTCTTTTGCATATCAGACAAATCAGCGAAGCTATTTAGATGGGTAGCGGCATCTTCACTAGGAAGGCCGGAAAACAGATGTTTCATAAGAAGATTCAGCAAAGCGGCATTAATTTCATAAGATTCGGCATCGGTAAGAGGAGCAATCGGAGTGCTAATAAAATTATTGTTGTTGGTATTGGTAAAGTCACATAATTTAGTGTTATCTTGAGCCATCATGAAAAGCACGCAATCCAACACACAAGCAAACAAAAAGCAAGCGGGAAAAAAAGAGGCAAATAGAGAAAGAGAGGGAGGATAGAGAGAGAGGGCGAATAAAACGGCAAGGGTGAAGTGGGGGAGAGGAAAACGAGAGGCAAATGGTAAATAATGTAATGCGGGAGATAAGGGTTGTGATGGGTACTTGGTATGTTGAATTTTGCGTAGACTCCCCGGCAATGGTGCCAGAAATCTTCTTGCTACCTCTTGAGCACTGTGTTGGATTTCCTTGAAGAGGAAAGGATGATGCAGCAAAGTAGCGTAAGTATTTCCCTCAGTTTTTGAGAACCAAGGTATCAATCCAGTAGGAGGCTACGGGCGAGTCCCTCGTACCTGCACAAAGCAAATAACTCCTCGCAACCAACGCGATAAGGGGTTGTCAATCCCTTCACGGTCACTTACGAGAGTGAGATCTGATAGATATGATAAGATAATATTTTTGGTATTTTTGTGGTAAAGATGCAAAGTAAAATAAAAGCAAAGTAAAAAGCAAAGGAAATAACTAAGTATTGGAAGATTAATATGATGAAGATAGACCCGGGGGCCATAAGTTTCACTAGTGGTTTCTCTCAAGAGCATAAGTATTTTACGGTGGGTGAACGAATTACTGTTGAGCAATTGACATAATTGAGCATAGTTATGAGAATATCTAGGTATGATCATGTATATAAGCATCACGTCCAAGACAAGTAGACCGACTCCTGCCTGCATCTACTACTATTACTCCACTCATCGACCGCTATCCAGCATGCATCTAGAGTATTAAGTTCATGAAAACAGAGTAACGCCTTGAGCAAGATGACATGATGTAGAGGGATAAACTCATGCAATATGATGAAAACCCATCTTGTTATCCTCGATGGCAACAATATAATACGTGCCTTGCTGCCCCTACTGTCACTGGGAAAGGACATCGCAAGATTGAACCCAAAGCTAAGCACTTCTTCCATTGCAAGAAAGATCAAACTAGTAGGCCAAACCAAACCGATAATTCGAAGAGACTTGCAAAGATAACCAATCATACATAAAAGAATTCAGAGAAGATTCAAATATTGTTCATAGATAATCTTGATCATAAACCCACAATTCATCGATCTCAACAAACACACCGGAAAAAGAAGATTACATCGAATAGATCTCCGCAAGAGAGGGGGAGAACTTTGTATTGAGATCCAAAAAGAGAGAAGAAGCCATCTAGCTAATAACTATGGACCCGAAGGTCTGAGGTAAACTACTCACACTTCATCGGAGAGGCTATGGTGTTTATGTAGAAGCCCTCCGTGATAGATGCCCCCTCTGGCGGAGCTCCGGAACAGGCCGCAAGATGGGATCTCGTGGATACATGAAGTTACGGCGGTGTAGTTAGGGTTTTTGGCTCCGTATTTGATCGTTTGTAGGTATATATAGGAGGAAGGAGTACGTCGGTGGAGCAACAGGGG
>NC_041380.1:150763594-150807739 GCF_002162155.2 Triticum dicoccoides
GCGCCCCCTACCTCATGGCCTCCTCCTTTGTTTCTTAACGTAGGGTCCAAGTCTCCTGGATCATGTCCGGTGAGAAAATCACGTTCCCGAAGGTTTCATTCCGTTTGGACTCCGTTTGATATTCCTTTTTTCGGAACCCTAAAAAAGGCAAAAACAACAATTCTGGGTTGGGCCTCCGGTTAATAGGTTAGTCCCAAAAATAATAAAAAAGTGGATAATAAAGCCCAATAATGTTCAAAACAGTAGATAATATAGCATGGAGCAATCAAAAATTATAGATACTTTGGAGATGTATCATTATGCAACAAAGTTACATCCTACTTGTGGTGCATTATTCAGTGTTAGTTATGTTTAATGCTCGTTTATGATCGTTCTCGTTTCTTGGTTGGTCGCTTCTCAATCTATTTGCTAGCCTTCATTTGTACTAAGCGGAAATACTGCTTGTGCATCAAACTCCATAAGCCAAACCTGCGCCAAATGAGTCCACCATACCTAGCTATATGCGGTATTCCATGTCGTTCCAAGTAAATTTGTTTGTGCCAACTCTAATTTTCAAAATGAATTTTCTTTTTGTGCACCCGTACAGCTCATGAAGCGACATGGGGTGGCCAATATTTTACATACTATGTATGTTATTCTTAAGATGAGTGTTTATTCACTTGTCATTGCACGAGATTGTGGCAGGTAATAGGGATGCCTAGTCCTGAAATGATTTTTTTACTTATATGTTGTCAATAATAAATTCCTTGGAAAGTGTTGGTATGGAAGGCACCCGTGGATACGGCTAGCCATGGATTGTGAAAGAATGGTGGAAAGTAAATAAACTTTATTTCATGTTTGGGAACCGCCTATGATTTATCTAGCATGGAAGATATTGGAAATTCTTGGTCGTTTTCGTTGATAGGAAAAGCATGCCTCTCAAAATAATTTTATCTCTCGAATTAAGCTATGAGCTCTGGCACCTCTACAAATCTCTGTATCCCTCTACGAAGGGCCTATCTATTTACTTTTATGCAATTTTTATTTTTTGAGTCTCCATCTTCTCTTATAAAGCACCAACTAGGGAACACTATTATCATACTTGTGCATTGGATGTAGCTAATATTTGAGTGTGTTTCATGAATGGATCAACGATTGAGCATATTGGGCTAGGGATAGCTTTCCTTAGCGTTGATATTTTGGAAGACATGGTTGCTTGTTGATACACTTGAGTATTAAGGTCTTCATTTCAAATTATAGAAAATTGCTTTAAATCATTTACAGTCCAAATGTCCATGGTACAAAAGAAAAGAATATGTGATGAACATGATAGGCAGCATTCCACATTAAAAATTCTGTTTTTATCATTTACCTACTTGAGGACGAGCAGGAATTAAGCTTGGGGATGGTGATACGTCTCCAACGTAACTAATTATTTCATGTTGTTATATTATCAATCCTGTATGTTTTATATACATTTACTAGCAACTTTATATCATTTTTTTGGGAGTAACCTATTAACTTAGTGCCTAGTGTCAGTTGTTGTTTTTTGCTTTGCAAAATATCAATACCAAACGAAGTCCAAATGCCACAAAACTTTTTGGGGATTTTTTCTGGCAAGAAGAGGCCGCGGAAGCTTCTGGAGGCCACGAGAAGAGGCTCATGGGGCCCACTAGGCACCATGCCGCGCCAGGGGCCTCTGGCGCCCCTGGTGTGTAGTAGGGCCCACGGGCACCGCCTTGACCTATCTCCGCCACTACAAATACTCTAAAAGTCCAAAAACCCTGGTTGAGTCAACAAAATACTTTTTCCGCCATCGCAAGTTCCAAAACCACGAGATCCAATCTAGAGGCCTTTTCCAACACTCTGCCGGAGGGGGCAACGATCATGGAGGGGTTCTTCATCATCCTTGCCGCCCCTTCGATTATGCGTGAGCAGTTTACCACAGACCTACGGGTTTATATTTAGTGGCTAGATGGCTTGTTCTCTCTTTCTGATCTTCAATACAATGTTTTCCTTGATGTTCTTCGAGATCTATTTGATGTAACTCTTTTTGCGGTGTGTTCGTTGGGATCTGATGAACTGTGAGTTTATGATCAGATCTATAAATGAATATTATTTGAGTCTTCTCTGAACTCTCTTATGCATGATTGTTATATCCTCGTATTTCTTCTCTGATTTATTGGTTTGATTTGGCCACCTAGATTAATTTATCTTTCCATGGGAAGAGGTGCTTTGTGATGGGTTTGATCTGGCGGTGCTTAATCTCAGTGACAGAAAGAGACATGACACGCATGTATCGTTGTTATTAAGGGTAACAAGATGGGATTTATTTCATATGTGAGTTTATCTTGTCTACATCATGTCATCTTTCTTAATGCATTACTCCATTTTTCCATGAACTTAATACACTAGATGCATGCTGGATAGCGGTCAATGTGTGGAGTCATAGTAGTAGATGCATAATCATTTCGATCTACTAATCTTGGACGTAATACCTATATACAGGATCATTACCTTGGACATCATTATAATTATGAGCTTTTCTATCAATTGCCCAACGGTAATTTGTTTACCCATTGTATGCTATTTTCTCGAGAGAAGCTTCTAGTGAAAACTATGGCCGCTGGGTCTATTTCCTATCATATATTAAAACCAAAATACCTTGCTGCAATTTTATTTTATTTATTTTATTTTGTATTTCTGTTATATCTATTTATCAAAACCTATACAATGTAATATATCTCAATACCATTGAGGGATTGACAACCCATTTACGTGTTGGGTTGCAAGTATTTTTTGTTTGTGTGCAGGTGTTGTTTACATAGTGTTGCTTGGTTATCCAACTGGATTGATAACCTTGGTTTCATAACTAAGGGAAATACTTACCTTTTCTATGCTGCAACATCCTCTCCTTTTCGGGGAAATACCAACGCAGATTACAAGTAGCAACCGACGATCGAATCTCAGGCAAGTAACATATCGCCGAACAAAGGGAATTGACAACGGGATTAACTGAATCCTCGACATCGTGGTTCAACTGATAAAGATCTTTGCTGAATATATAGGAACCAAGATGGGCATCTAGATCCCGCTATTAGTTATTGACTGGAGAGGAGTCTCGGTAATGTCTGCATGTTCCGAACCCATATGGTCGCACGCTTAACGTTCAATAGTACTAGGGCAGTGATGAGATATTAATAGCGGAAATTTTGAAGGTTGTTCGGAGTCCCAGATGGGATCCGAGACATCACGAGGAGCTCCGGAATGGTCCATAGGTAAAGATTTATATGGGGAAGTCATATGTTTGGTTCCGGAAAAAGTTTGCTTTTTGTGGTATTGTACCGGGAAGGTTCTAGAAGGTTCCGGGGGTTCCACTGTGGGGCCCAATGACCCGGGAAGGGCCCATATGGATCGAGGGGTTGGGCCACAGCCTACATGGGCTGGCCGCACCATTCCCTAAGGCACATGTTGTTTAAATCTAGAGATAAGGTCTTATGTTTAAATTTAAAGTGTTGAATCTAGAGATAAGATGTTATCTCCAAGTTTAAAGGGATTTCTCCCATGTGGCCGGCCCTAGGAGGGTTTTGGATGCCCTCCCCTACCCCATAGCCTATATATAGAGGGGGCACATGGGGTAGCCACCCCTTCACCCTTGCCCATTGCCTCTCCCAACTCCTTCCACGTTCCATCGGTACACGCTTGGCGAAGCCCTGCCGAAATTCCGCTTCCGCAACCACCACCATACTGCCGTGCTGGTTCCAAATATCATCTACCTCCTCTCTCTCTCTCTCTCTCTGTCACTTATTGGATCAAGAAGGAGAGGATGCCATCAAGCTGAACATGTGCTAATCTCGAAGGTGTCGTCCATTCGGCACTAGATTGGATTGGATCATGATTGGATCGCGACGAGTACGACTACATCAACCGCGTCTTCGAGACCGAAGATATATCCAAGGGTTTTCACCTGGAGCCCTGACGGGGGAGGGGGCACAATGATGTCCACCAAGAGGGACATAACATCCATATGCATCACCACCGCTGGCGCTTGAGCGTTGAGATTTTGACCGGAGTCTCACCCATGCTACACCGAGGTACCATAGTTCAACAAACCCATCGCTACCAAAAATGGCCTCAGAATCACGTTTGGGAGACACCACCACTAAAGCAACACCACCACCAGGTTCACCCTTCGTCTCACTCCTCGCATCCACACATCTAAGAGAAGCCACCACCACCACAACACCACTCGCTGGAGAGCCGACCTCGTAGTTGATGACCCACAAGTATAGGGGATCAATCGTAGTCCTTTCGATAAGTAAGAGTGTTGAACCGAACGAGGAGCAGAAGTAAATGACGAGTAGTTTCCGGCAAGGTATTCTCTGCAAGCACTGAAATTATAAGTAATGAGTAGTTTGATAGCAAGATAATTTGTAACGAGCAAGTAACGGTAACAGTAACAAAAGTGCAGCAAGGTAGCCCAATCCTTTTGAGGCAAAGGACATGCCAAAACGGTCTCTTATGATAAGCAAAGTGTTCTTGAGGGTACACGGGAATTTCATCTAGTCACTTTCATCACGTTTGTTTGATTTGTGTTCGCTACTTTGATAATTTGATATGTGGGTGGACCGGTGCTTAGGTGCTGTTCTTATTTGAACGAACTCCCTACTTATTATTAACCCCCTCGCAAGCATCCACAACTACGAGAAAAGTATTAAGATAAAATCAAACCATAGCATTAAACTTTTGGATCCAAACCAGTCCCTCACGAAATAGCGCATAAACTAGGGTTTATGCTTCTGTCACTCTCACAACCAATCATCTAATAGCTACTCCACACTGCATTCCCCTAGGACCTAATAAGGTGAAGTTTCATGTAGTCGACATTCACATGACACCACTAAGGGAATCACAACATACATACCATCAAAATATCAAACACATATCAAGTTCACATGATTACTTGCAACAAGATTTCTCCCGTGACCTCAAGAACAAAAGTAACTACTCACACATGATAATCATGCTCAAGATCAGAGGGGTATTAAATAGCATAATTGATCTTAACATATAATCTTCCACAAAATAAACCATATAGTAATCAACTACAAGATGTAATCAACACTACTAGTCACCCACAAGCACCAATCTAAGGATCTGGTACAAAGATTGAACACAAGAGATGAACTGGATTTAAGAGGAGATGGTGTTGTTGAAGATGTTGATGGAGATTGCCCTCCCCAAGATGGGAGAGTTGTTGGTGATGATGATGACGATGATTTTCCCCCCTTCGGGGGGGAAGTTCCCTAGCGGTATCGCTCCGCCGGAGGGCTAAAGTGTTCCTGCCCAAGTTCCGCCTCGAGATGGTGGCGCTTCATTCCGAAAGTCCTCCCCTGATTTTTTTTCTAGGTCAAAATGACTTATATACTAGAAGAGGGACACCAGAGGTGGGCCGAGGAGGGCACAACCCACCAGGGCGCGCCTGGGGGCCCTGGCCCGCCCAGGTGTGTTGTGCCCAACTGGTGGGGCCCCTCTAGTAGTTATTTGCTCCAATAATTCTTATATATTCCATAAAAATCTCCATGAAGTTTCAGCTCATTTGGAGTTGTGCAGAATAGGTTGCCTGACGTAGCTTTTTCAGGTCCAGAATTCCAACTGTCGGTATTCTCCCTCTTTGTGTGAACCTTGCATATTATGACAAAAAAGGCATTATAATTACTCCAAAAAGCATTATTATGCATAAAAATATTATAAATAACAGTAGGTGAACATGATGTAAAATGGACGTATCAGTAGTCCACGTCCCAAGGCCGCCACCATGACATCTCGAAACGAACCCTTCACCGTCGCTATAACACGTGGACACCTCCCCAACCCGCAAGACCCAACCCCCGACATGGGCAGAGCTGACAGAGCGTCCAAAGCATGTGCCAGGAGCAACTAACCCGGAGCTGGATGACCAACATCCGTCACTTGTACCGACGCTTAGGCCACTCCTTCGGCCACCTGCCAGCCTGCGCGACCATGGTGGTCATGCACCTCTGTGATTAAGCTAAATCATTTTGCTAAATAGTGCTTGATCTCCTTTTGACCCAAATCTCATTTCAAATTCCACATGAATTCAGATTCTAATTATAAGTGAAATAAATACATTCACAAACATGAAAACTAAAATGTTCTTGATGGTGCAAATAATCCGTAGTTAATTATGGTGATGAAACCAACATTTTATAAAGTGTTTAAGTGCCCTAAAACAGGGGGCCAAAACAATAATTTGAATGCTTTTTAATTAAAAAATTACAAGCTATTTTATTTAAGTGCCAAACTTTTTGTGGTGGTGGCCTAATTTAAAATACTAATTTAGGTGCAAGTCTTATATTTTACTAGGAAATATGCCCGTGAGTTGCAATGGGAAAAAACTTATGAAATGCCCATTCATCCACCACCTATCTTACATATACGATCACTTACATGAAAACAAACCCCGTCCACTATGAACACCACCACATGCATGTCCTTTGACACAATGTAGAGGATGTGATGCAACCTCCATTCTATGCCCACGACCCACGGCATCATTCAATAGCAATGCACAACGCTGCTTTACAGAGATTCAAGGAAACATGGGGGAGTTCTTCTTGTCCAAATCGGGATTCAAGATGACAAATAAGCCTTCCATGGAACCAGGATAGTAGTACCTCTCAGTTTATCTCTTTAGCAGAAGCCTACAAAGCAGATTTAATAATTGATTTCAGATTCAACTAATTTCTACTGGGTAACTGGAATTTTTTATGCCAATAAGTAACAAATCATTAACTACATCTAAAATTCATAGCCACACTGAAGTTACACTAATTCCAAATTTTATTCGGCTATCCCGAGTAATCATCATCCAAACACGCATATTATGTTTTGAAAATTGGCATTTCCATTCCTGTGTGGCACAAATTTCACATACCATGTTTACATACAGATCCTTGCAGCCACCAGTTGCTTGCATGACGCAAGCTTCTCTGCTGCTTCAGCAACCTAGAAATTCCCAACAGAGACATGGACACAAATGAGGCAGTCAGGCAACAAATTTTAGAACATATTTAGCCACTAGTTGGATTTGATTTGGAGGAATAGTTCTACACGCCAATGTAGAGCCTTACAATGTTGTTATTCACGGTGGCACAAATGGATGGCTTTCTCTGTTGCCAGCATCGCCTTTTGCAGCGATGGCAACTCCATGATCGAGTCGGCCTTCCTCGGAAACTCTCATGACCACCGCTCATCCACAGAGTTCGTCGACATCTCCTCAACGTCACCTCAAACTGGGTGAACATAGCTCCCGTGATGTTGTTGCCATCGCTAGCCACTGCGCCGCCCATCTCGCACTCCCTGACAATGACTTCTATAGTATGAATATTGGAATGATATATCTGTAACCGACAAACGGAAACACCAATGACAAAATAACGCTTGACATTCTTACTACATCAGAAAAGTTGAATATTGTCAGCTATATGATTCTAACTACGTACCAGGACATTTGCATGTCAGCTTAATTACATAAGAGAGGACCTTCAGAACAGTTGAAGAAACTACATGCTCGGAAAAAAGAAAAAAATATGACTAAATTTCATCAGCTTGGTTCATGTTGTTTTGAACTCTGCCAAGAGAGTAAGATGTCTGTATCCACTGTCAGTAGTTGCAGTGTGGCAACTAATTAGTGGTAAGACAGTTAGTTGGATATTCAGATATGCGAGCAGAGTTCCTCCTACAGCTTTCTAAATGATTTATGCAGAGAAGAACAGCATGGTACTAAGGCAGTAATAAGTACTACTGAAATCTTCTCTGCATATCATCTGTAGTATTTGCAGGTTGCGGAAGATTCCCATGAAAGGTCAAGTAGATATAGACAATACTAACGGAAATAGCTTCAGTTTGGTACCACTTCTGTTTTAAAATCACTTCTAATTTCTAAAGGGTCGTGCAAGCCTCTAGTAAATAACTACTGCGAACCCCAAAAGATATCTTGGGTTTTAACCAACCGATTGAAAGACCAAGGGAGCCAGATTAGAGATGCTTCAGTTCTGTTCCACTCTATGTTTCCTACATAAAATCTGTATGCAGCTGTACTACCCTGTATTTTTCAGAAACAGCACGCATTAAAACAGAGGAAGCATTAGGTGACTGGCTAAATACCTGCAGCAACAGAGGCAAGTATGCGAAAGCATAGGCATCCATGGCTCTGCTCGGCTGTAGCATTAAAGGTTTTTTCTTTTGGCATGATACTAGAAAAGGTTGATTCCAGTTCTGCAACTTGCAACTTCACGCGGTCAGAAAAGACACAACATGAAAAACTAATATGACATGTAGCAGCTTCGGCAAGCATGGTCAGATAGCAGGGCCCTGCAAGTTGCCGCTATTGGTAGCTTCGATATAACCACAGCTGTGGCAAACGATAGTTTTTGAATACAGGCAAGTCAAACATGTCAAAACTTAATTTAAATCCATGTATATTATTTCACTTGAAACTAAAGTGTAGCATATCAAATATTTTCAATCACCGAAACCTATGTACCTAAATATGAATCTTTCAGACTTGAATTAAACAGGAACTTGTTCATGAACTTATTTGTTCATGGAGTTGAATCAAACAGGGAGCATATATGAAATTAAACTGAAGTGTGGTATCTCAAATATTTTCAATCACCAAAACCTATCCACCCAAATATTTTCAAATAGAACAATATGTTAGTAGTATCTGATTAGAAAGTTTTGGGGCCTATTTCAAAAGTTATGTCATATTTGAACCAAATGCTGGAACTTTGTCTCTTCACAAGCTCATGTTCTGTAACTAATATGCAGCCAAAGAAATCATCAACCTCACTAATTAAAAACTCTAATTAGACAAGAGAATAAGAACAAGTGCTTCTACCACAATCGTGCGGTATGCATTCATAAACCTGCAAATGTATGTTAGAATTTAGGAGCAGTCAACAGGCAATGCATATATATATATACATATATATGTATATATATACTAGCAAAAGAGCCCGTGCGTTGTAACGGGAGAGAAAACATAACACACGTTCTTAACTCAACAACCATCACTCAATACTACAATAGGTCCATCTCCTTTATTTTTGCGAAGCATCATATTTGTGTTGCCGCTTATCCTCCTTCTCACCCTCGCCGGTGATGGCCTCGGTGTTCACACAAAACAACAAAAAACGTGTGTTGAATATGAATAATCCTAAGACGTCTCTCTCTCCCTCTCTCCTCCCTCTCCCTCTCCCCCTCTCTCTCTCTTTCTCTCTCTCTCTCTCTCACTCTCACGATGAGAAATCTGTTGTTTTCCCCTACGACATTTTTTAGAGGTATGCATGTGTAGTTATCAATGTTTTCTTTTCCCTATATGGTTATAGTGGGGTGTTTATTTGCAATCTAAATCGCCGCCGGTATGAAAAAAACGGATCTTGCGCTATAAATTATAAGTTTACTTCCATAAAAATATTTTAAAAATATTTAACAGGTAAAATTAACATCATATTTAGATTCCACACATTTTTCTAATAAAATTTCATATATAATATGTTAAAATCAAAGTTACTGTTTACAAGATACATATAATTTAGAAAATAATTTGGTTTGACTCAAATATATTCCAAAATAATATTTAAAAATACTTAAGAGGTAAAAATAATCTCATATTCATATCCTACATATTTTTCTAATCAAACTTCATATATAACATGTTCAAATCGGAGTTACGGTTTAAAAGATATGGATGATTTTATAAAGTATTTATTTGACTTAAATATGATCCGCGGATGAATTACCTAAAACATCAGGGGGTTTTCGAAAAATGTAAAATAACGGTTCGGGTGTGACTTAAATCCGGACGGTGGGTTGATTTCAAGAAAAGACAGGGACTTTTGTGTAAAATACGAAAATAACGATTCGTTTTAACTTAAAACAGGACTGCGGGTTGAATTCTTTAAAATAAAGAGACTTTTCTGAAAAATGCCATGACGGACGAAAGAAACCTAATTTGCTTTATTATTAGGTAAAGATGTATATATATGGAGCTTATTCTAGAAAACACATACTTACTTTTAAGCATAAAAACAAGCACCTGTTGGGCAGCCCTGATCTAGATGGATGATGGAGGATGTAGGCGGAGGTACTGGCTGGCGAGCGAACAGAGGTGCGGCCTCCATGGCTGCTGCCCCATGGTGTCTAGACGGTTGACCACGGGGTTGCAGTAGATGGCGCTGGTGCCGTGCAGCCACGGTGTTGCATAGGCGAGGTGGGGGAGACGTGGGAGGAGGCGCAAGGGACTACGGTCGGTAGTTGCGCAAGAGTCCGACCGTGGCCACCACCACCGGCAACGAGACGGTCGTGGGAGGATAAGGAGGCTGGCGGGGTGGTGAGAAGGAGGCAGACAGGGAGTGAGGCAGGAGGCGGAAAGGGAGAAAGAGAGGAGGTGGGGTCGTGGGAAGAAGGAGGCGGCAGGCGGCAAAGGCGGAGGACACGGAGGCGTGGATTGAGGAGGAGTTGGGGACGGCTACTGAGCGAGCAGGAGCGCCAGCGATGGGAAGGGATGTATCGATGTTGGAGATGGAGGCCGGCAAGCGGTGCAGGGGCATAGTGCTTTCCATGGGTGCCAGTGGTCGGTGGTGTAGAGGAGAGGGAAGGCGCTGGAGAAGGGGCTTGAGGCCGGTGAGGGAGGTGATGGCCTTGGGGAAGGCGACGGTGGTGGTCATCGAGAGGAGCGCCGTATGCGACCTGCGGGATCGAGGGAGATGGGATCAACTCGCTAGGTCTTCTTTTACTTAAGGGTGTCAGTGGGTAAATATTAGTACCACCTCGCGTATATGTTTTAAATTTAAACTGAAAGCGTAAATTTACTTGAAGAAATGTATTGTGACGGTGAACCCACGGAGTCAATCAGTGCTTTATTATTAGGGAAAGATAAAACTAAAACACTTTTGTTAAAAAATGAAACAGAAAGAAACAAAAAGAAAAACAGAAAATGGAAAAGGAGAAAAAAAAGAGCTAGGCTAGACTAGGCCTTACGCCAAAGTGGCAGGCCCAGCCTAGCTCCCCCATTATCATCTTCCTCTCCCGCCTCCATTGTTCATGCGATCGCGCTCGACGGTCTCTGCCCGGCCGCCTTGCCACCCCTGCCGGAGGAGATAAGGCCGTCACCCCCTCTCCTTGGTCCTCCCTCCCACTCGCTCGCTCTCCCCTCTCCTTCTCCCTCTCGCTCCACTCCCCTCCTCCAAATCCACCACACCCACCACCATGCCACGCCATGGCTGCCGTCGAGCTCGCGGCCACCGTCGCCCCCACGCCAAGCTAGGGAGTCCCGCGAATCCGCTATCGTCCGGGGGAAAAAGCCGAAGCACCAACCTTCCTCCTCTGCACCGTCGTCGCCATCGCCAGAATCTGCCATCCTCGAGCCTCCGCCGAGCCCGCTATGCACCCCTACAGGCTCGACGTGAGCCCCTCGCCCTTTCCCCTTTCTCTCCGACCTCCGGTATCCCCTCTAGCTTACCTCGCCGCCATGCCGTGGACTCGCTGACGCAGCCACAGCCGTCGTGGGGCTCGCCCGACCCCATCACCGTGCTCATGGTGCTCCCAGGATCACAATGCACACACGCACGCCCCCCTTGTGCCCTTAGCGCCGCCGTCTGACCCCGAACACCACCGCCGCTTCACATCGTCGTCGTCGTCGCTCCGGGCACCCCCGACCAAACCAACGCCATAGGGCGACACGCGGCGCAACGCCCATTCGAAAGCACCTGGCCGCGCGGCAAATGGGGTTTTGTGCGCATTTTTCGACCAGCTCTGGCGTGTCTCCACCGCGGGAACGGTCGCCAGAGCCCTCTCCGGTACCACACCGACGTGGCGCTGTTGGGGCCACCCCCAGGGTCACTAACTGGTGGGCCCTAGTAGCCCAGCTGACCTTGTTGACTGGGCTGACCAGTCAACAAGTGCTTACTTGGCAGCCCAGTCGCTGACTGGTGGACCCCCCCTTTTGTTTAACTAAATTTAATTAGACTAATTAGTCACTCACTAGTGGGCCCTACTAATTAATTAACTAGTATAGTTAAAAATAAACCCCTGTTAGTCTTTCTGTCAATGACAGGTGGGACCAAGTGGTCAGGTTTGACCTGGACCGGCTGGGTTGACCGCTGACGTAGTGCTGATGCAATAAATGTATTTTTGAATTAATAATAATTTCATAATATTGTTAAAACTTTGAGAAATCATAAAAAATAATCTATAAGTGAGATGAAAATAATTTATATATGAAAGTTGCTCAGAAAATTAGAAAGAATCGAAATATGTTATCCGTTCATCTGTCACATGCCTCTAACATGATGAACATGGATCCTTGCCCTTCGATTCATCTTTCCAAAAATTGCCAAACTCTGGGAAAACATCCCCAGATGTTTTCCCTCTTCTTCTGTATCGTGTAGCACTGCAATTGGCCACCCCTAGCACTGCATATTGTCATGTCATGCATCTTGATGCATATGTTTGCTTTATATAAATTGTTTCTTTCCCCTCTTCTCTCTGGTAGACATCGAGACTGACGCTGCTGCCGAGTATGACTACGCCCCTGATGTTCAGCCCCTTGCAGCAGAGCTTCGAGGACAGCAAAAACCCCTTGATCATTCCTATATCGCCCAGTTCCTTCTCTCTCATGCTTGCATTAGAATTTGTTACTGTATTTTATTGATCTTATTATGATGCATATCCTGATTTTGTAACCTGCCATTGTTACTTGCGTACTTATCCTATATGCTTAGTATAGGTTGGTTAGTGATCCACCAGTGACCCCTCACCTTGTCCCTATTGCCCCCGCTTTGTGATCGATGACTCGATCAACGTGATCGTTGTCCAGGACCCGACACATCACATCATTCCCCCTTAGTTGGATGACTCTGCAGAATTACTATCGAGTGCCGAGGGTGATACCTCGCATAACACTTTTGATGAGATCTCTGTAGTGTAGCTAATTGGTCCTGGTCTACGGAGGATGATTCCTCCTTCACCACTCACGTTAATGACTTTGTCGTGCTACACCTCAAGTGTGAACCCTTGAGGGTGATTCCTCCAAGTTCACCTTGACGGTTACATCAGCTAGAATCGATCGAGGGTGATTCCTCGGATTCCCCCTTGGTGTTATGGACACGCGATTGCTTTGACTTTACCCTAGAACCATGATGGAGTTGGGTCGGACCCGAGGGGTACCCGCGAGAGAATGTGAAGTTGGGTTGACCTTGAGGGTACCTGTGAGTGATATGGAGTCGGGTTGACCTGGAGGGTACCCGCGAGATAACTGATTGCTTGTATCTGCATTGGTAATTCCCTGAAGAGGAGAGGATGATGCAGCATAGAAAAGGTAAGTATTACCCTCAGTTATGAAACCAAGATTATCAATCCAGTAGGAGAACCAAGCAACACTATGTAAACAGCACACGCACACAAACAACAAAGAACTGCAACCCAACGTGTAAGAGAGGCTGTCAATCCCTCCTCGGTATTGAGATAGATTAAATTGTATAAGTTTTGATAAATATATCTAACTAAAACACAGAATAAAATAAATAAAGAAAATGTGCAGCAACGTATTTTTAGATTTAATTTGATAGGAAATAGACCCGGGGGGCGTAGTTTTCACTAGAGGCTTATGTCAAGAAAATAACATAAGGTGGGTAAACAATTACTTTTGGGAAATTGATAGAAAAGTGAATAATCATGACGATATCTGAGGCAGTGATCATGTATATAGGCATCACGTCCAAGATTAGTAGACCGAAATGACTCTGCATCTACTACTATTACTCCACTCATCAACCGCTATCTAGCATGCATCTAGTGTATTAAGTTCATGGAAAACAGAGTAATGCAATAACAACGATGACATGATGTAGACAAGATCTATTCATGTAGGAATAGACCCCATCTTGTTACCCTTAATAGCAGCGACACATGCGTGTCATGTCTCTTTCTGTCACTGAGATTAAGCACCGCAAGATCGAACCCATCACATAGCAGCTCTTCCCATGGTAAGAAAAAATCAATCTAGTTTGCCAAACCAAACTAAAATTTCAGAGAAGAAATACGAGGCTATAACAATCATGCATATAAGAGTTTAACAAAGACTCAAATAATATTCATGGATAGAACTGATCATAAACCCACAATTCATCGGATCCCAACAAACACACCGTAAAAGGTCATTACATCAAATATATCTCTAAGAACATCGATGAGAACATTGTATTGAAGATCAAAAGGAGAGAAGAAGCCATCTAGCTACTAGCTACAGACCCGTAGGTCTGTGGTAAACTACTCACGCATCATCGGAGGGGCAACAAGGATGATGAAGAACCCCTCTGTGATCGCTGCCCCCTCCGGCAGAGTGTTGAAAAAGGCCTCTAGATTGGATATCGTGGTTCTGGAACTTGCGGCGGCTGGAAAAGTGTTTCGTCGACTCCCCTAGGGTTTTGGGATTTTAGAGTATTTATAGAGGTGGAGGTCGGTGGAGACGCTTCTTGTGGGCCCCACTACCTACCAGGGCGCGCCTGGGCTCCGTGGCGCGCCCTGGTGCCTAGTTGGCCCCCACGGACCTCCTCGCATGTGCTCCTTTGGCTCCCTGGGTGTCTTCTGTCCAGAAAAAATCTTCAAAAACTTTAGTTGCATTTGGACTCCGTTTGGCATTGATATTCTGCAAAGTACAAACAAACAGAAAACAACAACTAGCACTGGGCACTATGTCAATAGGTTAGTCCCAAAAATTGATATAAAGTTGCTAGTAAATGAATATAAAACATCCAAGATTGATAACATAACAACATGAAACAATCAAAAATTATAGATACGTTGGAGACATATCATCATCCCCAAGTTTACATCCTGCTCATCCTCGAGTAGGTAAATGATAAAAACAGAATTTTTGATGTGGAATGCTGCCTAACATGTTCATCATATATTCTTTTCTTTTGTACCATGGACATTTGGGCCGAGAATTCCCAATATCTTCCATGCTAGATAAATCATAGGCGGTTCCCAAACATAAAATAATGTTTATTTACTTTCCACCATTCTTTCACAATCCATGGCTAGCCGTATCCATGGGTGCCTTCCATACCAACACTTTCCAAGGAGATTATTATTGGCAACATAAATAAAAAAAACATTTCGAGACTGGACATCCCTATTACCTGCAACACTCTCGTGCAATGGTAAGTGAATAAACACTCATCTTGAGAATAACACATCTAGCATAGAAAATATTGGGCACCCCCTGCCGCTTCATGAGCGGTACAAACACACAAAAAGGAAATTGATTTTGAAAATTAGAGTTCACATACAAATTTACTTGGAACGACATGTAAATACCTCATATAGGTAGGTTGGTGGACTCATTTGGCACAACGTGATTTAAGGAGTCTGGATGCACAAGCAGTATTCCCGCCTAGTACAAGGAAAGGCTAGAAAATAGATTGAGAAGCAACCAACCAAAAAACAGAGACTCTCATAAACGAGCATTGGACATAACTAACACTGAATAATGCACCACAAGTAGGATGTAATTTCATTGCATAACTATTAACATTCGTGCTTGCATAGGGAATCACAAACCTTAACACCAATATTCTTACTAAAGCATAACTACACACTAACATGAGTCACATATTACTATCTCCACATCGCAAAACTATTACAAGGAATCAAGTTTATAATCATCTTCATGGAAGTCCTTATTATATCCGCCTTGAATATCTATCTCTTTGGGACATATTTCATATATTACCATTGCTACTAACAAGCTCTCAAACAAGTTTAAATGAAGCACAAGAGTATAAATATTTCTCCAAAATCTTCATCCCTCAAAATAATCTAAGTGAAGCATGAGAGGATATTTCTTCAAAAATTAAATAACCACCAGGCTCAAAAAGATATAAGTGAAGTACTAGAGTAATCCCATAGCTCGAAAAAAATTAAGTGAAGCACATAGAGCAATTCTAACAAATCATAGCATCATTATGGCTTTCTGAAATAGGTGTGTTCAGCAAGGATGATTGTGGCAAACTAAAAATAAAAAAAAATCAATGGATCATATAATACAAGACACTCCAAGCAAAACACATGATATGTGACGAATAAATATATAGCTCGAAGTAAAATTACTGATGGTCGTTAGAAGAAAGAGGAGATGCCTTCCGGGGCATCCCTAAGCTTAGTTGCTTGGTACTCCTTGAATATTACCTTGGGTTGCCATGGGCATCCCCAACCTTAGGCTATTTTCACTCTGTATTCCTTCATCCATCGTGATCTCACCCAAAACTTGAAAACTTCAATCACATAAAACTTAACAAAACATTCGTGAGATCCGTTAGTATAATAAAGCAAATCACCACTTTAAGTATTGTTGCAAACCAAATTATATTTTTTCATTGCATTATAACTACTGGATTCTAACTTTACCATAGCTTATACTCCCTGATACAATCCACAGATTCATCAAAATAAGCACACAATGCAACGAAAATATAATCTGTCAAAAACAGAATAGTTTGTAGTACTCTGGACTTTGACCATACTTCTATAACTCCAATAAATCTGAAAAATTAGGACAATGTAGGCAATTTGTATATCAATCATGTGTAAAATCTATCAGGATTTTATCACACTCCAGCGAATTTTAAAAATTCTTCTACTGGATGCAAAAGTTTCTATTTTCCAACAGGATCAAATCAACTATCACCCAACATGTTCCTAAAGGCTTTACTTGGCACAAACACTAACTAAAACATAAAAAAGCACAATCATAACAGTAGCATAATTGTGTAGTTATTAACGAAAATGCATAGGTGAACATGGCGCCACGCGAGGTCTTTATCTCACCATCCATTTCTCTCAGATTTGTATCGTATTCATACCATAAGCAGTGCATATCACGTATATTGAATATTCCTCCTTGCAGTATTGGATCTATATTCCATAAAACAATCAATGCATAAGGGGCCACATGCTTGACAAACGTGACACAACTCATTTACTAGGCAGAGGTTGGGAACGTTAACTGCATTTGATGCCTGCACCACCATCTCTCTCCATCCAGCATTGTTGAAGTTGGAAAGTGAGGTATTTTAGTGTCATCACATGTTTTGGACTATTGATTTACAACTGAAACCTTTACATGTATTAGTTTCTCTGCTATGCATTCATCTCCTCGCATTCATCCTTTTCCTCGGCTTTGTTCAACTGCTGGTCTTCCCTGCAATGCTTTCTATAATGTGCTCCTCCATGTTCTAGTCCAGTTCATTAGCTCCTCCAACATGTATTCATTTAGACCAGGAAGCTCCCCTTTCGCTCATTTGATGGCCATCATTAGAAGGTGAGTTGGAGGAGCTGACGAACTAATCCTTCCAATGATCTAATCCATCATTGTCACATTAGGTCCTCTCATCGACTCTGGGTGTGCTACCTGTTCAGAATCAGCTGGTGGACATTGCAAGCTCGTCTTTTGCGGGTGGCATTGCAAGCTCCTGTACTAGGATACCAACAAGCCTAGGAAAGCAATAACAAAAACTCCCTGGGCACATATTTTGAGCGTCAGAAAGGTTTTGCTACAGTAGCAAAATTAATGGACAGCTAACCTTCTGCTGTCGCTGTAGTTTGATGCCATGGTCATCTTGTTTTGTCTTCTCCCAGCAGGCAGGTTGAAGAAGGTTGTACTAGGGGTATTACTGTTGCTTGCACTAATTAATCCATCATGTCTAATTTCAGAGACAAAGAGTTGCTTCGCGTAATGTTCCCGCCATTTTTGTTATTACAACAACGCATGTAGTTTACATTTATGTTTGGGGAGATATCCCATCATCCATGAGGTAATACCTGATGAACTGATAGAGCAGTACACCTCAATTATAGACATGCAAAATGAACTTGGCAAAACAAAACAGCACAGAAACGGCAGGCCCACACTTGCTAAGTGCCATTAAAGGCGTACTTGTTCGACATAGAAACGTTTAAACGCAGCCGACCAGCGTTATTAAATGGTCTGACATTAACACAAAAGAACAGCTAGAACCATATTTTGCATGTTTATGAACGTGTATCCAACTCCATTTAAGATGGTTAGCCACCAACCTCTGTACGTCATATTTGTCGAATTAACCAGGCGTATCGTTCAAGTATTCATTCAATCACTGTATTAATTTCTAATCTCATAGCATGAATGGGCTGCCCACATAACGTCCTCGCTTGCCATCATGTCCCAAAAATCTGCGTTGAGTTATTAAAGAACAGAAAGAAAAACAAAAAAAGAGGTAATATCATCGGGAGTCGTAGAACTTGCGCTACATGTTCAGTTTGGTGCTAGAATTTTGAAAATACAGTTTTGTGGTCATCTAATTTGACTCAAGCGTCCAAATACGGTCACAGTACACATATGCGGTAGTATCCATGTGCATGGCCCCACTTGTTAGTGAGTGAAGGCGCTGGTGTGATGTATTTTTAGAAAGAACACCGTCATAAACTTTTTATTTGCAGAACACGTCAACCACCCTATGAATTTTTGCACAAAGCTACCTCGCATTTTTATTTACAAAAAAACAAGACAATGGTACTAAATATATATGCGAGAAATAAAACCCAATAGAGGGCCCATCAAGACTCGAAACAACAACAATACTGAATATTATGTATAATATTATACATACATACGATGATTAGTAAATAAAAACTTTACAATATAAACATGTGTATTATATGAGAAATATTTGGTAAAATGTTTTATAAACCTGAGTATTATATAAATATATGTGTTTTATAAATGGGCATACTACATATTTGTTTTTCATAATTAAAGTTCAAAATATTATTTTAATTATAGAAACATTTCAATAATTACACACACATTTGTAGTTCAATGTTTGTATGATATAAAATTTAAACTCTTAATGTGAATAAATCATCGTTAATATTTAAATTATATAATTATATTGAATATGAGTCACGAGTTGATATTATCCACAACTGAATATTCGTATATATTTAGTACATGTTTGTATTCATCATTCTTTATAATTTAAATATAAACCGCAAGTGTATACTTTTGGGTTCAATAAACTTATTTATTTAATAAACATTTCCAGTTTCCGTATTAACTAAATATTTTTTATATAATACACAGGTTTATATTTAAATGTTTTTGTTTACTAGTCATCGTTTGTATGTATACTATTTTAAAGCACATATATTTGTACATTATTTTTATTACTTATGTTTTACTAAGTATTATATATATATATAATACACAGGTTTATATTACTTAAATTTTACTCAATATTTTATACATAATTCACAGGCTTTATATTTAAATGCTTTTATTTGCTAATCATTATCCGTATATATATAATATTTTTAACACACAAATGTTTGAGCATAACTATATTACTTACATTTTACAAATATCTTTAAAAAAACCTCGCGCAAAATGGACGGCAGTATCCGCGCCCAATTAAACTCCGCATGAATCCTTGTTCAGTACAAATAGGTTTGTTATCAATATTTGACATCTGGAGCTCAAACTACTATTAGCTAGTCCGCCCCACCTTAAAACATTCGGTCCCGGTTGGAATACTTGCGCAACTTCTTGGTGTTCATTTTCGCTTATATATCTGCACGATTGTGGCCATCTTTTTCTTGTAAATAAAAAATGTTAGGGGGTTCTGTGCAAAACAATCGTCGTTGTGTTTCACTTTTTCCGCAAGTAGAAAAAATATGTGGGTGTTCTGTGTAAAAATAGGACGCACCCGATGCCATTACTCACTGACAAATGGGGTCTACACATGGATATGTCCGCATACGTGTATTGTGATCGTATCTACACGCTTGAGACAAGTTAGATGACCATAAAACCATATTTTCAAAGTTCTAACATCAAACTGAACATGGATGCAAGTTCTATGACTCCCGGTGATATTACCTCAAAAAAATATTAAAAGATTGATGGAAATATGACCTAGAGGCATTAATAAAAGATTATTATATATTTGCTAAATCATGGTAATGGTTTATTATTAATGCTAGAATTGTATTGACCGGAAACTTAAATACATGTGTGGATACATAAACAAATACCATGTCCCTAGTAAGCCTTTACTAGGCTAGCTCATTGATCAAAGATGGTTAAGGTTTCCTAATCATAGACATGTGTTGTCATTTGATAACGGGATCACATCATTAGAAGAATAATATGATGGACAAGACCCATCCGTTAGCTTAGCATATTGATTCGTTAAGTTTATTTCTATTGCTTTCCTAATGTCAAATACATATTCCTTCGACTATGAGATTATGCAACTCCTGGATGCCGGAGGAATACCTTGTGTGCTATCAAACGTCACAACGTAACTGGGTGATCATAAAGATGCTCTACATGTATCTCCGAAGGTGTTTGTTGAGTTGGCATAGATCGACATTAGGATTTGTCACTCCGAGTATTGGAGAGGTATCTCTGGGCCCTCTTGGTAATACACATCATAAGAAGCCTTCCAAGCAAAGTGACTAATGAGTTAGTTGCAGAATGATGTATTATGGAACGAGTAAAGAGACTTTTTAGTAACGAGATTGAACTAGGTATGAAGATACCGACGATCGAATCTCGGGAAAGTAACATACCGATGGACAAAGGGAATTACGTATGTTGTCATAACGATTCGACCTATAAAGATCATCGTAGAATATGTAGGACTCAATATGGGCAACCAGGTTCCACTATTGGTTATTGACCGGAGAGGTGTCTTGGTCATGTCTACATAGTTCTCGAACTCATAGGGTCCGCAAGCTTAACGTTCGTTGACTATATAGTGTTATATGAGTTATATGTTTTGGTGAAAAAATGTTGTTCGGAGTCCCGTATGAGATCTCGGACATGATTACCCGTCCCTAAATGGTCGAGAGGTAAATATTGATATATAGGATGATGGTATTCGGACACCATAATAGTTTCAGAGTGCACCGGGTAGTCATCGGGTCAATGGAAGGGGTTCCGGGCACCCTCGGCAAGTGTATGGGCCTTATGGGCCAAAGGGGAGGACAAACCAGCCCACAAGGGGGCTGGTGCGCCCCTTCCCTTGGCTGGCCGGCCCTAGGGGAAGGAAAGGGGATGGGTGGCCCCTCCTGCCATTCCCTCCTCGGGAGAGAAAGGAAAGGGGGGTGCCACCTCCTCCTTCCTTCCTCCCGCACTTCAAACAAGGAAGGGGCGCCACTTGGGGGAAGACCCCAAGTAGGATTCGGCCTACTTGGGGGCACCTCCTGGCTGCTCCCTCCACCCCCACCTATATATATGTGGGAGGGGGGCGCCTAGCACACCAGATCATTATCTTGGCCGTGTGCGGTGCCCCCTCCACCGTTTACACCCTCGATCATATTTTCGTAGTTCTTAGGCGAAGCCCTATGGAGATAGCTTCACCATCACCGTCACCACGCCGTCGTGCTGCCGGAACTCATCTACTACATCGCCGTCTTGCTGGATCAAGAAGGCGGATACGTCACCGAGCTAAACATGTGCAGAACACGGAGGTGTCGTACGTTCGGTACTTGATCAGTTGGAGCGCGAAGAAGTTCGACTACATCAACTGCGTTGTTAAATGCTTCCGCTTATGGTCTACGAGGGTTCATAGACACACTCTCCCCTCTCGTTGATATGCATCTCCATGGATAGATCTTGCATGCGTAGAAATGTTTTTGTTTTCCATGCAACATTTCACAACAAAGATAACTATTAGGTTGCCCCCAACTAGCTCTTTCTTTATAGCCATTAAGATAGCCTTGAGATTTCAATGATGCTCACATGAAAGATAGTAATTAAAACACGAAGAGAGCATCATGTAGCATGTGAAAAACACATTTAAGTCTAACATACTTTCTATGCATAGGAATTTTATAAGAAAACAAATTATTAAGACAAGAAATATTTAGCATGTGCAAAGGAGAGGAATAAAACATTGACAATCTCAACATAACGAGAGGTAATTTAGTAACATGAAAATTTCTACTCCCATAATAATTAAATGTGGAATCATATTCAAATTCAACAATATAGCTATCACATAACATATTCTCTACATTATCCACATGCATGCAAAGTTGACACTCTTCCAAAATAGTGGGATTATTTTTACCTAGAGTTGACACTCTTCCAAATCCACTTTCAATATTATTACAAACATATTTATCATGAGGCTTAAATAAATTTTCAAGATCATAAGAATCATTATCACCCCAATCATGATCATTGCAATAAGTAGTGAACATAACAAAATTAGCATCCCCAAGCTTGGGTTTTTTCATATAATTAGCACAATTGACATTAATAGAGTTTATTGTAACATCATTGCTATCATGATTTTCACTCAATGAGCTATCATGAATCACTTTATAAATTTCCTCTTTCAACACTTCACCAAAATTTTCAGATTCATGGTTTTCGAGCAAAACTTCATAGAGATAATCAAGCGCACTCAACTCACTAGCAATTGGTTCAACATAATTGGTTCTTTTAAAAATATTAGCAAGAGGATGATCCATCTTTAATTTTCTTGACACATCGTGACTATGCAAACAAGATCGCAAGCAAACAAAAGAACAACCAAGAAAAAGGCAAACGGAAAATATTTTTGTGTTTTTCAAAAACTTTTTAGAAGTGGGGGAGATGAAAATGAGAGCCAAATGGAAAATAAAGTAATTGCAAGAAGATGAAAGTTTACACGTAGGTACTTGATAGATGTTGATGATGTCTCCTCGGCAACGGCGCCAGAAATTCTTCCTAATTGCTTGTATCTGTGTTGGTAATTACCCAAAGAGGAGAGGATGATGCAGCACAGCAAAGGTAAGTATTTCCCTCAGTTATGAAACCAAGGTTATCAATCTAGTAGGAGAACCAAGCAACAATATGTAAACAACACCTACAAACAACAAAAACTTGCAATCCAACGCGTAAGAGGGGTTGTCAATCCCTCCTCGGTATTGAGATAGATTAAATTGTATAGGTTTTGATAAATAGATCTAACTAAAACACAAAATAAAATAAATAAAGAATAAGTGCAGCAAGGTATTTTTAGACTTAATATGATAGGAAATAGACCTGAGGGCAGTAATGTTCACTAGAGGATTTTCTCAAGAAAAATAGCATACAATGGGTAAACAAATTACTATTGGGCAATTGATAGAAAAGCGAATAATGATGACGATATCCAAGGCAATGATCATGTATATAGGCATCACGTCCAAGATTAGTAGACCAAAATGATTCTGCATCTACTACTATTACTCCACACATCGACCGCTATCCAGCATGCATCTAGTGTGTTAAGTTCATTGGAAAAACGGAGTAATGCAATAAGAATGATATGTAGACAAGATCTATTCATGTAGGAATAGACCCCATCTTGTTTCCCTTAATAGCAATGATACATGCACGTCATGTCTCTTTCTGTCACTGAGATTGAGCACCGCAAGATCCAACCCATCACAAAGCACCTCATCCCATGGTAAGAAAAATCAATCTAGTTGGCCAAACCAAACCAAAATTTCGGAGAAGAAATACGAGGCTATAACAATCATGGGTATAAGAGTTCATCAAAGACTCAAATACTATTCATGGATAGAATTGATCATAAACCCAGAATTCATCGGATCCTAACAAACACACCGCAAAAAGTCATTACATCAAATTGATCTCCAAGAACATCGAGGAGAACATTGTATTGAAGATCAAAAAGAATGAAGAAGCCATCTAGCTACAAGCTACAGACCAATAGGTCTGTGGTAAACTATTCACGCATCACTAGAGGGGCAACAAGGATGATGAAGAACCCCTTCATGATCGTTGCCCCTCCGGCAGAGTGCCGGAAAAGGCCTCTAGATTGGATCTCGTAGTTGTGGAACTTGCGACATCTTGAAAAGTGTTTCGTCGACTCCCCTAGGGTTTTTGGGATTTTAGAGTATTTATAGAGGTGGATGTCGGTACAGAAGCTTCCAGTGGGCCCGACTACCCACAAGGGCGCGCCTAGGCTCCCTGGCTCGGCCTGGTGCCTAATAGGCCCCACGGGCCTCCACCCTTCTGCTCCTTTGGCTCCCTAGGTGTGTTCTCTCTAGAAAAAAATCTCCAAAAAGTTTCATTGCATTTGGACTCCATTTGGTATTGATATTCTGCAAAGTAAAAAAATAAGCAAAAAACAACAATTGGCACTGGGCACTATGTCAATATGTTAGTCCCAAAAAAATGATATAAAGTTGCTAGTAAATGAATATAAGACATCCAACATTGATATCATAACAACATGAAACAATCAAAAAGTATAGATACGTTGAAGACGTATCGATAACTATGCAGCACGGCCAGCCATTCTTAGCCCTTGTCGTAAGTCCATGAGATGGGGTGATGGGACCACAGATCGTGGATCATTGATCGTCTTCGCATGCTCCCAAGACACTAACGGTTTGCATATGTGATCCGAGTAGGCCTCTAGCCTTTTCGCACTGACCACCACAGGGGAATAAGTATGGGCACTCTGCCTCGTATGATTTTCTGAAAGCTCTTCAGACGTTAGTGATTGAGCGGCACATGCTCGAGTGGTCCACGTAAGCACCTACTTTGTATAAAGTGGTATCCAAGACTGGTTCTGGTCATCCATGCAATGCACAGGAGTGCAAAGGGCGATGGGCCCAAAACCCATGAGCGCTTAGGAGGTAGACCGGCGTGTTGGCCTCTCTATTGAACCTGCGTTGGACTATAGTGTGTCAATCAGTCGAGGCAGGACATGACCCAGGAAAGTGTGTTTGATTGGAGTTAATCGAGCATGTTGGGTAAGTTTGTGCACCCCTGCAGGGAAGTTAATCTATTCGAATAGACGTGTCAACGGTAACGGGCGCTCGGAGTTGTATCTCGGTCGATAAAACTAGAAAGGGATATTGAAGATGTGAAATGGATATGATGGCACCGGGATTGATTTCTCGTAGTGAGTTGAGAAATGATTTCTAGGCATGGATGCTACAACATACTTACTACTTATGTTATGTTACTCTACTCTCTTCTATTGCTTCAAGATGCTAGTCTTCGATAGGCTATGCTTTCATTTCTCTTCTGGCATTTTTGCAGTCCAGTCCAAAGATATAGCCCCATTCCTTTGATACCGTTGCATACTAGATCTGATGTAAGTCTTGAGAGTAGTTTGGATGAGTACTCATGGTTGCATTGCTACCTCTTTTCCCCTATACCCGATTGTTGCGATCAGATGACGGATTACAGGAGCCAGATGCCACCACCAACGATTACTACTACTACACCAAGGGTGCCTACTACTACGTGAAGGCCATTGATGACCAAGGGTAGTTAGGAGGCTCCCAGGCAGGAGGCCTTGCCTTTTCGGTCTATGGTGATGTTTGTGCTAGCCTTCTTAAGGCAACTTATTTACTTATGTCTATACTCAGATATTGTTGCATCCGCTGACTCATTTGTATTTGAGCTATGTATTCGAGCCCTTGAGGCCCCTGGCTTGTAATATAAAGCTTGTATGACTTTAATTCGTGTCTACAGTTGTGTTGTGATATCTTCCTGTGAGTCTCTGATCTTGATTGTGCACATTTGTGTGTATGATTAGTGCAGGATTAAGTTGGGGCATCACAAGTTGGTATTGTAGGTAGCCCCCTTTCCAACTCCTTGGCCAAAGTTGAGTCTAGTCTTTGGATTTTTTTGCTAACTTTGTTGTGTGGCTTATGGGCCCACATCACAACTGGGTAGTATTAGAATCTTTTATTCGTCGATCTTAACTCTGGGACTCTGATCTCTCTTCTAATCGAGTTAAATGATTTTGCTAACTCTAACATTAGATTCTCGTGATCACATCTACCCGCAGTGCTGGATTATCTTCAACTATTCCTTTGAAATTATAATGAATGATAAACACACTGTCATTTGACACCGTTGAACTTCTTTTGTTTTAGATGTGTCCCGCAACGCAGATCGTCTGCCAAACCATGGTTGTTGATGCGACTGGGTTCCCGGCCATTCTGGTCGACCACTTCACCCTGCTGGAATATTGCTGGTACCCCCAGTACACCATGTACGAGGACTACCAAGAGTTCAACCAGGAGCAGTACCGTGTTGTGGTCTTTACTTATGATCAGCGGGACAACTCCACCGATGAGTCGCACACCTTTGAGGGTGTTCAAGTGAACGTTGAGATGGCAGTCCATGATGCTGCCTATGTTTCTATCACCAATCCCCGTGGAGAGCACCCTCGCTTGGAGGAGATTGGGTTCAGATACATCCCGTACGTCCCAGCTGGGGATGAGACTAGACACTACACTGTTGTTTACCCCCTACGTGAGTCGTCCTTATGACCCTCGGGTTATGGTTCGGTACATTGAGGCTCTAGATCACACTGTTCGAGCTCTGACTATCGAGTTGTACGCCACTCGTGCTCGTTACTATGACAATCTGACAGATGCTGCCAGCAGCCAGCACGAGGATTCAGCCAGAGTACATCCTTTACCCGCGTAGGACATAGATGCCGCCAGATCTTGCACGGCCTACTGTTGGAGGTGACACCCCTCCACGTGGACCTCTCCTTCCAGTTCGGGGCTAGTTCCTACACCAGAGTGTTCACGGAGCGCAGGATCCTTCTCTCGAGCACCGCCTGGCTTTTCATCACCTACAGTTGCCTAACTTCAGAGGTTTTCCTCGACGTTGATGTAGCATATCTCTATGTCCTATTGTTGTATCCCTCCACCGCGTGCCTACGTGCCGCCTAGTTGGTCTAGACTATCTTTCCATTTCTGAACTTGTACTTTGGCTTGTAATCGACTTTATGTATGGATCTGCATGTCATGCTTGACTACTATGATGTATCTTTTGCGCTCTTTTCATTGTGCATGTTACCTCATGAATGATTCATTATCTCTACCATTGCTCCATGCTAAACTATCTCTAATGCATTCTAGCGGGATGGTTAGACCCACTGGTCATGGCCGTGGTGACAACAATCCACCACCGCCCGAATATATGGCTAGAATGATAAAACACTTTGAGCTGAATCGCCAGTTCGTGGAAGGGGTCATGGCTCAGTTCCCGTGCCCCAATATGAATCAACGGCCCACCCCAGTAACTCTACATCACTTAATGCACCTCAACCCTATCATCTACCGCAACTCAACTCAGCCCCTTGAAGCTGATGACTCGCTCCATGACATCACCTATGAGATGGAGTCTGCTGACGTTGCCCCTGCCAGCTATGTCACTTTCACATCCTTTTTCCTCAAGGGCCCGGATGCTCAATTGTGGGATAGCCACAGGCATACCCAACCGGCTGGAACAATCATTACTTGGTCGGAGTTCCAAGCTGCCTTCTATGCCCACTTCATTCCTCAGGGAATCATGGACATGAAGAAGCAAGAGGTCCACAATCTCACGCAGGGCAACAAGACTGTGGATGCTTATCAGCGGGAGTTCCTTGACTTGTCTCGCTATGAAGAAGAAGACATTGCTACTGATGCTCGTAGGCAGGAAAAGTTTCGTGACAGACTTCACCCTGATAACAAGCTTGCCCTGGTGCATGACTTCGCTGACTTCGCCACCTTGGTGAACAAGGCCATTCAGGTTGAGACCGGTCTTTAGGAACACCAGGGATCCCTCAAGCGCAACCATGATGCTGGTTCATCTTTAGGCCCGTCATCGCAGTAGCGTAGGATATGGATTCCCCACAGCATGTACCGCCTAGCTGCTCCTGCACCAAGATAATCCTATGCTGCACCCCGTCTACCTCCTCCACCACCGAGGAAGCCTCTTCGAACTGCACCACCCCGAGCTCCTACTCCCAACCCCAATGATGGGTTGTGCTTCAAGTGTTGCCATCCAGGTCACCGTTCCAGGGAATGCTATCAGAAGCAGAACTAGCTTGCGCTGCCTTCAACTGGCCGTGGCAATGTCCGTGGTAACCAGCCCCGCAATAATAATGCCGGGCATTATGGTCGTGGTTAGCCTAACAACATTGATCTGAATGAAGCTCAAGAGCTACCTGCTATTGTGATGGGTACTATCCTTGTTAATTCAGTACCAGCATATGTTTCATTCGATTCAGGAGCATCACATTCTTTCATGTCAGAAAATTTTGCATACAAGCACGACATTAGATGTGAGAACATGACCACTTCGCTAGTGGTACATAGCCTTGCGGGCCAATGTCGAACCACCATGATTAGTCATGACATCCTCGTTGAAATTGAATAGTTGGAATTCCATGCTTCTCCCATTATTTTGGAGTCTTCCAATATTGACCTTATTCTGGGAATGGATTGGTTGAAATCACATACCGCTTCTATCGTTTGTGCCACAAAAACCATCCATCTCCTACATCCTTCGAATGACATAATAAGTTGCCATGCTCATCTTGTTCAAAATGTCGAAGCACACCTTTATTCCTTGAATGCATTGAATGCATCACCTCTTGAGGAGATTGAAAACATTCCAGTCATTCATGACTTTCAAGATGTCTTTCCATAAGAACTCCTTGGGATACCTCTTGTGCGGAGAGTTGAGTTCATCATCGACTTGAAACCAGGCACCACTCCTATTGCCAAATGACCCTACAAGATGTCGCCTCATGAACTCCTTGAACTTAAGGAGGAAATCGACAAATCTCTTCATAGTGGATTCCATTGTCCTAGTTCCTCTGCTTGGGGAGCACCTTCTCTCTCTGTCAAGAATAAGGATGGAATGAATCATTGAGTCCAATACTAGCGTCCTATCAATGAAGCAACAATTCAGAACAAGTATCCCCTTCCTCGGATCAATGATCTGTATGATCAACTTGTTGGTTCCTTAGTCTTCTCTAAACTCGACTTGAGGTTGGGTTATCACCAGATCCAGGTTCATGAAGAGGATATTCCCAAGACCACATGCGTTACTCGATATGGTTCATACGAGTACACCATCATGTCTTTTGGCTTGACCAATGCTCCAGCTACATTCTCTTGTCTGATGAACTATATGTTCATGGAATACCTCGACAAGTTCGTTGTGGTTTATCTGGATGATTCCTTGTATATTCCAAGAATAAAGAAGAACATGTTGAACATCTTCGTCTTGTCCTAGAAAAGCTTTGAGAGCATCAACTTTATGCCAAGTATTCCAAGTGTGAATTTTGGTTACCCGAGGTAACCTACCTTGGTTGCGTAATCTCCAAGGATGGTATTGCCGTCAACCCCGAATGAGTTCAGGCCATTCTTGACTGGACTCCCCCCAAGAATGCCAAGCAAGTCAGAAGCTTTCTCGGAATCGCCAGCTACTCCCACTATTTTGTTGAGAACTTCTCCAAGATTGCCAAGCCCCTAACTGGTCTGCTTCACAAGGGCATTAAGTTTGATTGGATAGATAAGTGTCAGGAAAGTTTCCAAGCACTCATGGACAAGCTAACATTTGCCCCAGTACTTGCTCCTCCAGATTCCCAAAAGGATTTCATCATCTATTGCGATGCATCTCATCAAGGATTAGGTTGTGTCCTAATGCAATAGCACAGGCTGATTGCTCATGCCTCTCGTCACTTGCGCCCTCATGAAGAGAACTACCCATTTCAGGACCTCGAGCTTGTTGCCGTTATCTATGCACTAAAGTTGTGGTGATATTACCTCCTTAGTAATCATTGCGAGATCTTCACTGATCATCAGAGTCTGAAGTATCTATTTACTCAGCCAGATCTAAACCTCCATCAGCAGCGATGGATGGAAGTTATTACTGATTATGAGTGCGGTATACCTTATACCCCTGGCAAGACTAATGTCATGGCCGATGCCCCGAGTCGCAAGTCATATTGCAATGACCACATGGTTCATAAGGCTCAACCTCGCCTTCATGAAGTGCTTCGCAAGCTGAACCTGGACCTAGATCCACAGGGTTCTCTGAATAACCTTGTCCCGGAACCAACTCTTTTGAAAGCTATTAAATCTGCGCAAGCAAAAGATGCTTAAGTTGATCATATGAAATGAAATCTTGCTTTAGAGAAATCTAGAGATTTCTCGCTTGCTAAAGATGGGACCTTGTACTTCAGAGATCGCATTGTGGTACCCAATTCGATCTTATGACAGAGAAGGTGATGAAAGAGGCACATTACACCCTCTCTCTATTCATCCGGGAAGTATCAAGATGTATCTAGACATCCGTTCAAAGTACTGGTGGTCTAAGTTGAAGCAAGACATTGCTCGGTATATCAAAGAATGTGACATTTGCCATCGCGTCAAAGTAGAACATCATAAACCTATTGGACTTTTGCAACCACTCCCTATTCCTGAATGGAAATGGGATAAGATTCAGATGGACTTCGTCACTAGCCTTCCCAAGTCACAAAAGGGCAACAATGCTATCTTTGTCGTCATCGACCAATTCTCCAAAGTTGCTCACTTTCTGCCAGTCAAGGAGACAATCACTGCTAGTCAATTAAAAAACTTGTATATCTCCAGAATTGTAACCCCCCATGGCATTCCTAAGGAGATCATCTCATATATATCGTGGCAGTATATTCACCTCGAAGTTCTAGGATAGTTTCCAAGAAGCAATGGGAACTCATATAACCAGGAGCGCTGCTTATCATCCCTAATCCCAAGTTCAAGTCGAGCGAGTCAATCAAATTCTTGAAGACATGCTCATCTCTTTCAGCAAGAAGTGGTAAGAATCTCTCCCTTATGCCGAATTCTCTTATAACAACAGCTATCAAGCTAGCTTGAAGATGGCACCCTTGGAAGTGCTATATGGACGTAAGTGCCGAACCCATCTGAATTGGTCAGAAACTAGGGAACGACTGCTCATTGGTCCAGACATTACCCAACAAGCTGAAGAGCAAGTACGCATTGTCCAGGATAGTCTCAAGGTGGCCCAGTCCCACCAGAAGAGCAACTATGACAGTAAACATTGGGTTCAACCTATCAACTTGGTGAGCAAGCTTATCTGCGTGTCACTCCTTTAAAATCCACTCATCATTTTGGAGTCAAGGGCAAGTTAGCTCCTCGCTACATTGGTCCTTTTCGCATTCTCACCCGTCTTGGACTTGTGGCTTATCAACTGGAATTGCCACCTCAGTTCTCTCATGTCCATGACTAATTTTACGTGTCGCAACTCCGCCGTTGCTTCAAGGACCCATGCCGTGAAGTGGATTCGGAGTTGATCAAAGTGCAAGATGATCTCACTTACAAAGAGCACCCGATACACATTCTTGAAGAAGTCGAACGTCGAACCCGCTAGATGGTTACCAAGTTCCTCAAAGTGCAGTGGTAAAATCAAACTGAAGATGAAACCACTTTGGAATGCGAGGATAATCTTCGTGCTGAATGCCCCAATCCTTTCCCTTCTACCTCTTAATTCTCGGGGTGAGAATTTCTTTTAGAGGAAGAGAGTTGTAAGACCCATCTGTAAGTGATCTATAGTAACCTTTATGATTAAGCTAAATCATTTTGCTAAACAGTGCTTGATCTCCTTTCGACCCAAATCTCATTTCAGATTCCACTTGAATTCAAATTCAAATTATAAGTGAAATAAAGAAATTCACAAACATGAAACTAAAATGTTATTAATGTTGAAAATAATCCATAGTTAATTATGGTGATGAAACTAACATTTTATGAAGTGTTTAAGTGCCGTAAAACATTTAAAATAGGGGCCAAAATAATAATTTAAATGCTTTTTAATTATAAAAATTACAAACTATTTTATATAAGTGCCAAACTTTTTTGGAAGTGGCCTAATTTAAAATACTAATTTAGGTGCAAGTTTTATATTTTACAAAACTAAATACTTTTTAAAGAAAACAAAAGAAATAAAAAGAAAAACAGAAAGTGGAAAAAGAAAAAGAAGAGCTAGGCCAGACTGGGCCTTAGGCCATAGTGGCAGGCCCAGCCAATCCCAGCCCAGCTCCCCTGTTATCGTATTCCTCTCCCCCCTCCAGTGTTCGTCCGATCGCGACCGACGGTCGCCGCCCCCGCCGGAGGAGATAAGGCCGCCACCTCCCCCTCTCCTTGGTCCTCTCTCCCACTCGCTTGCTTTCCCCCTCTCCCTCTCCCTCTCGCTCCACTACCCTTCTCTAGATCCGCCGAACCCACCACCACGCCTCGCCATGGCTGTCGTCGACCTCGTGGCCACCATCACCCCCATGTCGAGCTAGGGAGTCCCGCGTATCTGCCATCGTCTGTTTCCTCCTTCTCGTCCACGGTATCGAGCCGAAGCACCCTGCATCACCGGACCGACCCCGTCTTCCTCCTCTGCACCGTTGTCGCCATCGCTGGAATCCGCTATGACCGAGCCTCCCCCAAGCCCGCTGTGCACTCCTATGGGCTCAACGTGAGCCCCTCGCTGTTGGTGTCAAAACCGGCGGATCTCGGGTAGGGGGTCCCGAACTGTGTGTCTAGGCCGGATGGTAACAGGAGGCAAGGGACACGAAGTTTTACCCAGGTTCGGGCCCTCTTGATGGAGGTAAAATCCTACGTCCTGCTTGATTAATATCGATGATATGGGTGTTACAAGAGTAGATCTACCACGAGATCAGAGAGGCTAAACCCTAGAAGCTAGCCTATGGTATGATTGTATGTTGTGATTATTGTCCTACGGACTAAAACCCTTCGGTTTATATAGACACCGGAGAGGGTTAGGGTTACACAAGGTCGGTTACAAAGGAGGAGATATCCATATACGTATTGCCTAGCTTGCCTTCCACGCCAAGTAGAGTCCTATCCGGACACGAGACGAAGTCTTCAATCTTGTATCTTCATAGTCTAACAGTCCGGCCAATGGAGATAGTCCGGCTATCCGGAGACCCCCTAATCTAGGACTCCCACACTCGCCCTCTCCCCTCTCTCTGGTACCCCCTCTAGCTTGCCTCGTCGCCGCTGCTCGACTTGCCACCATGGCCATGGCCGTCGTAGGCCTCGCCCGACCCCAGCATTGTGCTCCTGGTGCTCACAGGAGCACAAGCACACACGCACGACCCCCTCATGCCCTGTAGCACCATCGCTGCCCGACCCCAAATGCCACCACCATTGCACGTCGTCGTCGCTGCCGCTTTGGCCACCCCAACCAAACAAACGCCACAGGGCGACATACAGCACAACGCCCGTTCGAAAGAACCCGACCACGTGACAAACAAGGCTCTGTGTGCGTTTTCCGACCAGCTCTGACGCATCCCCGTCGCAGGAACGATTGCCGGAGCCCTCTCTGGTGTCGGGCTGACATGGTGCTGCTAGGGCCACCCCCAGGGTCATTGGTCGATGGGCTCCAGTGGCCCAACTGACCTCGTTGACTGGGTTGACCAGTCAACAGGTGGACCCCCCTTTTGTTTAACTAAATTTAGTTAGATTAACTAAATTAGATTAATTAGTCACTAACTAATGAGCCCTGGTAGTTAGTTAACTAGTTTAGTTAAAAATAAACCCATGTTAGTCTTTCTGTCAATGACACATGGGACCCATAGGTCAAGTTTGATCTACGTCGGCTAGGTTGACCGATGATGTCATGCTAACATAGTGCTGATGCAATAAATGTATGGAATTAATAATAATTTCCGAATATTGTAAAAACTTTGCAAAATCATATAAAATAATTTATAAGTCAGATGAAAATAATTTATATATGAAAGTTGCCTAGAAAAATATAACGAATCCAAATATGCTATTCGTTCATCTGGCACATGTCTCTAACATGATGAACATGGATCCTTCCCCTCCAATTCATTTGTCCAAAAATTGCCAAACACCGAGAAAACACCCCGGAAGTTTTCCCTCTTCATCTGTATCGTGTAGCACTGCGATAGGTCACCCCTAGCACTGCATATTGCCATGTCATGCATCCTGATGCATCTGTTTGCTTTATATTTATTTTTTCTTGCTACTTCTTGAGCTTGCATTGGTTTTTCCCTTGAAGAGGAAAGGGTGATGCAGCACAGTAGAGATAAGTATTTCCCTCAGTTAAGAACCAAGGTATCAATCCAGTAGGAAAAGAACGCACAAATCACCAACACCTGCACAAACAATCAAACACTTGCACCCAACGCGATAAAGGGGTTGTCAATCCATTCACGGTCACTTGCAAAAGTGAGATCTGATAGAGATAGTTAAATAAAACTTAAACGAAAGATAAAATATTTTTGAGTTTTTTGGTTTATAGATCTGAAAAATAAAAGATTGCAAAATAGCAGATAGGAAACTAATATAATTGTCTGGGTAAATGACACCTACAAGATCACGAGGAATCCCTTTTTCTACGGTTGCCGGGCGCGGGGCTGTGGAAAGAATGGGATTGAGAGATTAACGCAGGGGGGGGATTATCTAGGTTCGGGCCACAAGTGATGCGTAAAACCCTACTCCCGCTGGTTTCTGTTTATATGGTGTTCTTGGACTAGCTACAAGGTGTGCAGGGTCCAAAAAATCCAAATCCTCTCTTAGTAGGCTGCTGGCCTCCTTTTATAGTCGAAGGGGCTGCCAAGTGGCACACAGGAGGTGGAAAGCTATACAGTAGTCGAGTTTATCTCCTGGCACCGTAGGACAAACACATTTAATGTGCTGCCAACATTCCCTTCTTGCTTTATCAGGGACGGCAAGGAAGCTCGTCCTAGCTGTCGCCGCCTTGCCTGGCTTTGACGCGCGTCCGAACTAACGAGGCGTGTAGCGCTACGTTGGCTGGCTGCTGAGCTGGTGCGGTGGCTGAATCTTCATGAAGATCTGCATGCCACCATGCAGGTGCTTGCCGAGTCGGCCTAGAAGCCGCACGTCGCCACGTAGGCGCCTGCCTAGCTGGTGGGCTGATTGCTGCATGGGAACGGCGATGGTGTCTTGGCAGATGTGGGCCTGGCTGCAGCCCCATGGATGTTTTCGGCAAGAGTCTTGCCGGGGCCCCAGCAAGGGTCTTGCCGCGGCGCCGTGGTCGTCCCCGACAAGGGTCTTGCTAGGGGTCTCATGGGTATCTTTGGCAAGGATCTTGCCGAGGATTGTCGTCTTCTGGTCATCATCTAGTCTTGTGTGCTTCTGGTCTCCACAAAGATCTGCATGCCACCATGGAGGTGCCTCCCGAGCCTCGGTCCAAAGTGGTTGATGGCTTTTGAACTCTTGGGCTCAAGGGTGGCGGCTCTGCTGGTGTTGGACAATTTGCCCTGGCAAGGTTCTTGTCGGGGCTCTGGAGGCAGCCCCGGCAAGGGCCTTGCTGGGGGGCCTCACCTCGCCCTTCTGCTCTTCGTGTTTCTGGCTTGGCATTGCTCTATTTGTCTTGTGGCTTTGCTTCGTTCCTCTGCCCCGCTAGGTGTGGCCGCAGGCGTGGCTCCAACTGCCCGCGCACAAGTAAAGGGGTACAAAATAGGACCCCTCCTTTTGTGCACTGACAGGAGCCCCCGGGCCTGGGCCATACATAAGCGCAACGCGTTGTTGGGCTAGGCCCAAAACGGTGCGCGGGCATGCAGGGCCGATTTGTACCGCTGTAACTCCCTCGCCCGTCGCACTTCCCCATGACCCGCGTTGAATGCACAACATAGGGGTCGTGCATGATGAGGGGGTCATGCGTGGGGCGGTTGCTGCCCTCATGCGTCACATCACGGTAAATGGTAAAGAGGCGGCCCGTGCCTTCCCCATAAAAGGGAGGAAAATTCGGGGGCGCGGCTCATTTACTAGGCAGACTCGGGTCAGGGTCTTCAAGGTGCCCGCGCCCCACAGTCATGGGGTGGAATGCAGTCGCTTCAGTCATCCTCTTGATTCTGATTCGCTTGCCACGTGTCCTTCACACCCCGAGGAGGGTAGGCGGTGGACACGGAGGGCACAGGCCATAATGTGGAGGCGGGAAACCGGGTCGTCGCTAATTGGAGCAGCCAGTCGGTCCCGATTCCCTGCACCCCTTAGCGGCCGAATTGGTCGAGCGGGGCGGCCGAGCCTCGGCCCCACCTCTTTATAAGAAGAAGGGGAGGGGGACGGCGTCCTTCGATCCTTCAATGCTCATCTCCTCCGCCTCGACTCCTTTCTTCCCTTCATCATGGCGAGAGGGCGTGTTGGTGCTCCAATGGCGACGAGGGCCTCCGCTCGACAGCGTGCCCTTCCTTCCCAAGAGCTCGTGGTGGCGGAGCCGGCTGAGAGAGGAAGAGGGAGGGGGTGAGGCCAAGGTCATCGTGGCACTCGGGGAGGAGGAGGACGGGGCGGCGCACCGACTTCGCCTCCGCCTGCGGCCCTTCCTCCAATGGAGGGCCATGTCGGAGACCAGCCTCGCGAGTTCTACATCAGGCTGCGTGAGCCAGTGCGCGGCCGTCTTCGTCTCCCCACTCCGTTTGCTCGAGAGATGGAGCTTGATCTGCCTCAGGCCCTAAGGCACATGAGAGGCTGCGGAAATGGCAGCATGCGGGTCGACGTCGACTTCCCAGCCCCTCATGTTATGTATCTCCGCCATGGATGGAAGACCTTTGGCCGTGCCCATAGCTTGTCAGAGGGGCTCGTCCTCCAATTCAAATTGATGGAGCATGGCCTGCTCTCCGTCAAGGTCTTCGGGCTCTTGGGAATTCGCTTAAGGTGTTGTGCAGAGAGCTCCTCTGACGGTGAACCCTCCTCCTCGAGCGGGAGTGACAAGGAGGACATCGATAGTGATGACGAGGGCGTCAAGCGGGAGGATGTCGACTCCGACTGACCACGCCGCCCCCTCCCTCGGCCCCGCGCCCTGCCGAGGGTCTTCCTCGTCAAGCTCTCCATCGGCGCGCTCCCCATCGCTCCCTTTTTGCCTTCACCTGCCGCACTTGGGAGGAAAGGGGCAAGAACGGAGATCACGAGGAACCTATCTTCCTTTTTAAATTGTAGGCACTTGCCAAATCTTAATTTCTATATAATGTAATCTCTCGAGCCCATGCTTGTATCTTGTAACCTTTGTACTCGCATCAGCATATTAATGAAAAAGTCTAGTCCTGCCGGTGACTCGTGCACGTGTATGTTCGTGCGGAGGCGAAATGCCTCCTTAGTGTAAATAAACAAGTCCTTCCGGCAAGCCACCTTGCCAGCACCCCTTGCGCCTGCCGGAGAATCACATCTACCGGGTTACACACAAAGGGCCCAGCCCCCCGTCCACCTCTTTTTGACAAGGGTCACCATGACCATTCTGACCGTAGCAGCGTTCGAGTCAGAAATGGGAGCCCCCGAGTCCTTAAAGACGAGTGGCGAGGTTTTCTAATGCACAAGTCACAGGTTACGAATATGAATGGGCAAGAGGTAAACTTTATCTGTTTGGTTTGTCAGGGATCGCTGTGCCGGGTGGTCTTCTCAACTTCTTGCCGGAGCCGATTCCTTGGCGGGATCGCGCGTCTTTGCCGTGACTGGAAAGAAGTGAGGACAAAAGCACGGAACCTTGGTGGTTCACTAACATTTACTGGAATCGAAAAGCAGTACAATACCCTGGACAAGCATGCATATATATATACACACAAACATGGAAATCGACAGGAAAATATACATACTAAGGGATTCCTATTCCCTAACTGCATACAGGGTCTGCGCCTGGCTCCGTACATCGGGTTACATGCCTCGGCAGCAAGGCTAGTACGAAACGGGGGTTGCCGCGGTTCCCGGCAACCGCGCCTTAGGGGTAAAACTTGAGAAGATGTTCAATATTCCAGGAGTTGCTCACCAGAATGCCATATTCGGTCTCCAGGCGAACCGTGATAGGCCTAGTGACTCGTATTACCTGATAAGGGCCTTCCCACCTCGGCGTCAACTTGTTTGGATTCTTGGGGGATTGGATCCGCCGAAGAATAAGGTCGCCTTCCTCAAGGCTTCGGACGTGAACCTTGCGGCTATGATAGCGGCGCAAGGCTTGCTGATATCGAGCAGCTCGCACAGCTGCCCGAAGACGATCTTCCTCAAGGAGCGTCGCATCATCTTGGCACAACTTCTCTTGCTCAAGCTCATCATAAGAGAGCACTTGAGGTGACCCGTATATGAGTTCAGTGGGGAGAACTTCTTCTGCCCCGTATACTAGGGAAAAGGGTGTCTGGCCAGTGGCTCGATTTGGTGTCGTCCTGATTGGCCAAAGAACTGTTGGAAACTCATCAATCCAGCGCCTTCAGCACTTGTGTAGCTTGTCAAAAGTCCTGGTCTTGAGGCCCCGCAGCACTTCCGCATTCGCCCTCTCAGCCTGGCCGTTACTTCTGGGATGGGCAACAGAAGCAAAACAGACCTTGCTACCGAGGTCTTGAATGTACTGCATGAAGGTGCGGCTCATGAACTACGTGCTATTGTCGGTGATGACTCTGTTCGGCACACCGAAACGCCAGACTAGTCCCTTAAAGAACTTGACGGCTGACTGTGCTGTTACCTTTCTCGCTGGCTCCACTTCCGGCCACTTTGTGAACTTGTTGATCGCGACGTACAAGTACTCAAAGCCCCCGGCAGCATGGGGAAAGGGGCCCAGTATGTCGAGCCCGCAGACTAAAAATGGCCAGGAAAGAGGAATTGTCTGAAGAGCTTGGGTGGGTTGATGAAGTTTCTTTGAATGGAACTGGCACACTTCAGACTTGGTTACTAGCGCAATTGCATCCTGGAGGGCGGTGGGCCAAAAGAAACCTTCCCGGAACACTTTGCTAGCAAGAGCCCTTGACCCTATGTGGGAGCCACACATGCCCCCATGTATCTCTGCCAACAGCCTCAGTCCGTCCTCTCGAGGAATGCACTTCAATTTCACACTGTTCGGTCTTCTCCTATAGAGGGCATCATCCATGAGCTGGTACATGCTAGACCGACGGGCTACTTTCTCTGCTTCTTCCTGCTCTTCGGGGAGCTCTCCTGTTTGGAGGAAACGGACGGTGGGCTGCGCCCATGCCGGAGCCTGGGGCTCGACGGCAAGGACTAAAGTCTCATCTTTGGCTGCAAGGGCAGCTGCTTCTATGGCCAGGGCGTGAGGCCCTGCCGAGGGTTGCTGCCCTCCGGCAAGCTTGGGACTCCCGACAACGTCCTTGCCGGCGGCTCCTGGGAGCTCAGCAGGAAAGTACTTGCCGGGGCCGCCTTCCTTCATTTGTTCTGTCCTGCTGATGGTTCAACAGATGGGTGAGTTAACTGAAGCACAGAGGTACCTGGTTCCACAGGAAACTTGAGGGCAGCATGCTTTGACAGGTCGTCAGCAATGCCGTTCTTTGCTCGGGGAACATGCTCTGCCTGCAATCCATCAAAGCGCTCTTCCAACTTCCTCACTTCATCCACATATGCCTCCATCAACGGGCTCTGGTAGTCCTTGTTTACTTGCTTGACGACGAGTTGCGAATCACCTCTGATGATGAGCTTTCTGATTCCAAGGTCTGCCGCTATCCTGAGACCGGCCAACAACCCCTCATACTCCGCCGTGTTGTTCGTTGATTTTTCCCGAGGAAAGTGCATCTAGATTACGTACTTGAGGTGCTCTCCAGTGGGCGCGACGAGCAATACGCTGGCACCAGCACCTTGAAGTGAGAAAGCTCCATCAAAGTACATAATCCACTCATTGCTCATCTCCTTGCCGGGGACGGTGCTCTTTTGAATCTCCTCGTCGGGCGTTGCGGTCCATTCTGCTATGAACTCCGCCAGGGCTCAGCTCTTGATTGTTGAAGTACTTTCAAACTTGAGGCCAAAGCTCGACAGTTCCAACGCCCACTCCACAATCCTCCCAGTCCCATCTGGGTTGTGCAAGATTCGTTGCAACGAGAGGCGCGTGACGACAGTGATCTCATGTGCTTGGAAATAGTGGCGCAACTTTCTCGAGGCCATGAGGAGGCTAAAAAGTAGCTTTTGCATACCAGAATATCTTGACCTAGCCCCCTGCAAGAGGGAACTGACAAAATAGACTGGGTGCTGTACCATCTTCTTCTTCTGTCCTACTTTTCTCATCTGGTTAGACTCTGCCTTGCCGGTATCAGGTCTCCCCGGGGGTTCCGTCTTGCCGGCGTTAGACCCTGCCGGGGATGGTCCCGGGCCACCACCCGATGGCTTCATTGCTACTGCTGCCTCTTCCTCAAGTTCCCTCTGCGCCACCAGCGCGACATCGAACACTTGATTCATTGCTGCCAAGTATAGCAGCAACGGCTCTTGTGGTTTGGGCGTGAGGGCACGCTCAGCAGATTTGGAGATGAATCTACTCAGGGCGGCAACGTAGCCGGCGAGCCTACAGACGTCTTTGACCCGCTTCGGTGCTTCAATCTGCTCGATCGCCTTGATCTTGTTGGGATTTGCTTCAATTCCTCGCTGAGACACAAAGAACCCCAGAAGTTTACCAGATGGGACACCAAACACACACTTCCCTGGGTTGAGCTTGAGGTTGATCTTATGTAGATTTGCAAATGTTTCTTCTAGGTCTTGTACGAGCGTGGCCCTGTCCTTGGTTTTGACCACTATATCATCCATATAGGCTTCCATGTTTCTATGTTGCTGGGGCTCAAAACCAATTTGGACTGCTCGGGCAAACATCAAACCGGCGCTCTTCAACCCGAAAGGCATCCGTACGAAACAATACGTACCACATGGGGTGACGAACGCGGTCTTCTCTTCGTCTTCTTTCATCATGAAGCTCTGGTGGTATCCTGAATAGGCGTCGAGGAATGACAGCAGGTCACACCCGGCAGTGGAGTCTTCAATCTGGTCGATGTGTGGCAAGGGGAAAGGATCCTTTGGACAAGCTTTATTGATATCTGTGTAATCAATACACAACCTCCACTTCCTAGTTTCCTTACAAAACAACAACCGGATTGGCCAACCATGTGGGGTGGAGTACTCCTCTAACCAGGCCTGTCGCCTCCAACTTCCTGATCTCTTCTATGATGAACTCTTGCCGCTCCAAAGCTTGCTTCCTGACCTTTTGCTTGATGGGTCGCGCATGAGGACTGACAGCAAGATGGTGCTCAATCACCTCCTTGGGAACGTCGGGGATGTCGGATGCTTGCCATGCAAACACATCGACATTCGTCTGTAGGAAGGCGACGAGCGCGCTTTCCTATTTGCTGTCGAGGGTGGAGCTTATGGTGAAATCCCTGCCCGTGCCGTCCTCCTTGACGGACACCTTCTTGGTTTCTGGTGGTGCAGCTTTGGACTTCTTGCTCTTGCCGGCAGAGCTCTCTGGCACGTCCTCAACGGGAGTGCAGCACTCCGAAGAGGTGCGCTTGCCGGAGTGGGTGCAAGAGGTCTCATCGGAAGAGGTCTTGCTGGAAGGGGTCTTGCCAACCTTCTTCTTCCCCAGAGGTTCAGCGACAGGGGCAAGTGCCTTAGCGGCAGTTGTTGTGACTGCCTCTTGGTAAAGTTGATCAGCGCAGATGAGTGCATCTTTCTTGTCGGAGGGGACGGTGATGATGGTCAGCGGCCCTGGCATCTTTAACGTGTTGTAGGTGTAGTGGGACACCTCCATGAACTTGGCCAGCGCTGGGCGGCCAAGGATCCCATTGTATGGCAAGGGGGTCTCGGTGACATCGAAGACGATCTTCTCCGTCCTATAGTTCAGCTCGCCTCCAAATGTAATGAGCAGCATGACTTTACCTTTAGGCTAGCTCCTTCTTGGGTTGACCCCTTGAAACGTGTCCGTCTCTTTGAGGTCTCCAACAGGAATCTGCAGCTTCTTGATCACAGCGGGCGAGATCAAATTCAGACGGACCCCACCGTCAACCAGCACTTTCGTCACCTTGAGGTTGCGTATCATTGGTGAGACCAACAACGGAAAACACCCGACCACAGTTGTGCCATCAGGGTGATCCTCGGTGTCAAAAACGATGGGCGTGTGGGACCACTTTAGGGGCTTCTAGGCATCAAACGATGGCTCTGCCGCAGCGACCTCACGCACCAACTGCTTCAGCTGCCGGTGTGAGGTGTGCAACGAGGCGCCACCGTCGACGCACATGGCCTCTGTAGCATTCTGTAACTCGTGCTCACCGGACTCGCCGTCCTCGTCGTGATCATCATCCTTCTCTTTCTTGTCGCGGCCCCGAGCGGGCCTCTCATGTTGGTTATCTTTGCCGTGGCGACCCCCTTGGCCGCCGTGCTTCTTGCAGGATCCCTCAGCACCATCCCGACCTTTCTCCTTGTCTCGCCTTTCGTATTCAACCTTCTGCTTTCCAACAAGCAGCTCAACTTGTCGGCAGTTCTGGAGGTCATGGCCCTTGGTGCGGTGGATCTTGCAGTACTGCTTGTCGAAGCGTCTTGGCTTGCCAGCAGCCGCCAGGGCTAAGCAGGCGGCACACCCGGCAACCTCCTTGCCAGGGTCGTCAGCCTTAGCCTTTTCGGCGGCGCCGAGCTCACTGGATCCCTCAACGGCAAGCACAGTCTTGCCCTTGCGCTTCCTGCTGCGACGCCGGCCCTTCTTTGTCGGAGCGGCGGTGTCTTCGTCTGTGGAGTCAGTTTCCGCACCGGCGTCCTCGCCGGGGTACTTCCTCCCCTCTTCAGCTCAAGCACATCTATCAGCCAGAACATAAAGTTTGGCCACATCCTTGACCTTGTTCATCGCCAAATCTTCACGCATCTTGCGGGTGCACACATTCTGATGGAATGCGCTGATAACTGCGGCGGGATGAACATCTGGGATGTTGTACTACACTCGACCGAACCTCTGTATGTACTTGCGCATGTTTTCTCCTTCTTTCTGGGGGATGATGTGCAAATCGCTTGCCTGGCCATGAGCTTGGTGGCCTCCAGTGAAGGCGCCAACAAACTCATGACACAAATCCGACCAGGAAGAAATGGAATCCACTCGCAAGTGCATTAGCCACGACATGACGTTGGGCTTGAGTGCCAACAGGAACTAATTGGCAAGCACCTTATCATCGTGAGCTCCAGCAGCTTGTATCGCGATGGTGTAGATGCAGAGGAACTCCGACGGGTGGGTCTTGCCGTTGTACTTCTCGCCAACATCAGGCTTGAACGTGCGGTGGGAGGGCCACTGGAACTACCGCAGCTCTCGGATAAAGGCTAGACAACCCACCTCGTAAGGCAGGTCACCGGGACCCCCCAGTGCCAGGTGGTCCATAGTAAGCCCCGCATGCCGATCTGACTGATGGCGCGTCTCCCATCGTCGATCGATGGTAGTTCGAGCGTCTTCCTAGGCCCGTTCCCGAAGGACTTGATGTTGGTCGCGGCGGGTTTGCGGGTCGGGCGACACGGTGGAAATGTTGTCTCCGATGTCGGGTCAATGGGTGGGTGGCTGTTGTTGCGGTCGCCCGGGGGGGGGGAGAGTGCACCATGGTCGCAGCGTCTCTGGTCCCCCCACCGCCAGCATGCACCGACTCATCAAGATGCCGGTGCGAGGGTCCCGCTAGGAGCGGCTTGTCTTTGTTGGCAAAGCTGACAAGGCTTCATATGGTGGCTCTCCACTCATCAAGCTTCTCCATAGCGGGGGGAGTCGAGAAGCAGCTGCACGCGCACCAGCGCTTCTGCTGGCGTAGGCGGCAGGGAGATCTGCGTAGACCATGATGCGGTCCGACTTCTAACCGGGTTAGAAGGGGCTCTGTGTAGGTGGGAAACGACACCTATGGGATCACTTGGATCCCTTCTACGGTTGGCGGGCGCGGGGTTGTGCAAAGAGCGGGTCTGACGGTCAACACAAGGATTGTTTACCCAGGTGTGACGCCCGGGTAATTAAGCTACAGTAATCCCCGCTAATGATGCCACGTCACCTCGGTTACTATGGATAAACTCGCGTTAGTTCGGAACCTAGTTCGAAATTCAAATTTAAAACCAAGCAAACAATAAAAGTTTTCAAATATTAAAACTAAAATGTTCGGAGTGAGCCAAATAATGCATAAGTAAGTATGGTGGAGAAACCACACTTTTATAAAAGTGTAAAATACTCTAAAATGTTTTAAACAGTAGCAAAACAATTTGTTGAATGCCTTTTACGATAAATAAAATATTAAGCTATTTTATTTTGTTGCCCAAACTTATGTGGCAGTAGCTAATTACTAACACTAAATTAGGGACTACTTTTATAGTCTATAAAACTAAAATAAAGGAGGAACTAAAATAAAACAGAAAACAGAAAAGGAATAATAAACAAAAATAGAACAAAAGAAATAAAAACAGAAAAGGCCTTCCCCCCCTACTGGGCATCGGCCCACCCACATGCCGGGCTGGCCATCCAACCAGGAC
>NC_041380.1:150807984-150816062 GCF_002162155.2 Triticum dicoccoides
GGCGCCTCGCCTCGTTACCGACCCTGAAGCCGCCGGATCGAGCCGCGCCCCGCCGCCTGGACACCGCCGCCCCAAGTCGCCGCTACCCGACGCCCGCGGCCTCGACACCGCCGCCCGTCGCCGCCGAGAGCGCCTCCCCGCCGGCCTGCTTCCCCTCCATCGCGACGTCCTCGACCTCCTCCCCGAGCCCCGCTGCCCGAATCCCTACGAATCGTGGTGAGGCCCCGACCTCCTCCCTCTCCCTCGCCCCCGCGCTCACCACGACCCTGTCCCGTCCACGCTCGTGCACGCATCACTGCGCCCGCGTGCCGGAGCTTGCGTTCCAGGCCGCACTCGCCCTCCTCCGCCCTGGCCGACGCCCTCTTTCGCCCCAGCCGGCGCCAGGGGACCAGTCGGGCTGCAGCGCCCCGTCGCCACGGTGGCCTCGCTCCTCTGTGCTGCCTCCGGTCGCCACCCGCCTTCCCCTACTGCTCCGGCCGAGCCCCCTCGCGACCACTGCCGCAGCTCCCGCTGGGCCACAGCCGAGCACCGCCTCCGGCTGCCACCCGCACGGCCTCCGGCGGCCGCCCGCGCACCACCGCGGCCTCGCCCCGCTCCGGCCATGGCCATGCCGTGGCCATCGACCTCCGCCATTCCGGTGCCCTCCCGGGTCCGCCTGCACCTGGGCGTGCGCCCATTTCGGTCGCGCATTGCGCCCGATGCCCGCTACCACTAAGGCCCCTGGGGCCTATGACAGATGGGCCCCATGCCCATAACGTTTAAAAAAAAAGAATTAAAAAAAATAAAAATAAGAAAAAAATAAAATAATAAAAAATATATAATAAATAATTAATTACTAAAAAGTTAATTAACTAATTAGTTAATTAACTAAATAATTAACTTAACTAATTCTGTTTAAAGTAACTAATTAAGATTAATTAACCTAATTAACTAATTAACTTAATTAACTGAAACAGTCAATGACATGCGGGACCCACATGTCAGCTTGACCCAGTCAACACCTCTGTTGACTGATGATGTCATGCTGACGTCATGCTGATGCAGTAATGCCATTTTCGGATTAAAATAATAATAATAATTTATAAGTTGATTAAATCTTTAAAAATGAATATAAAATAAACCGTAACTCGGATGAAAATACTTTGTACATGAAAGTTGCTCAGAACAACGAGACGAATCTAGATACGCAGCCTGTTCGTCCGCCACGCGTCCTTAGCATAGTGAACCTGCAACATTTCACCTTCGGTTCGTCTGTCCGAAAACGCGAAACACTGGGGATACTTTCCCGAATGTTTCCCCCTTCACCGGTATCGCCTATCCCTACGTTAGGACACCCCTAGCACAACGTATTGCCGCGTCTTGCTTTGTGTTACATTTGATTGCTCTATTATTTATTGTGTTCCCCCTCCGTTACTCATTTCCGGTAGACTCCGAGACCGATGCTGATGCCCCTGTGGTCGACTACGTCATCGACGACCCCTCCTTGTCTGAGCAACCAGGCAAGCCCCCCCTTTGATCACCAGATATCGCCTACTCTTCTCTATACTGCTTGCATTAGAGTAGTGTAGCATGTTACTGCTTTCCGTTAATCCTATTCTGATGCATAGCCTGTCATTGCTGCTACAGTCATTGATACCTTACCCGCAATCCTAAATGCTTAGTATAGGATGCTAGTGTTCCATCAGTGGCCCTACACTCTTGTCCGTCTGCCATGCTATACTACTGGGCTGTGATCACTTTGGGAGGTGATCACGGGCGTATACTATATACTTTACACAGTTACATTACCTGTGATACTGTTCGGAGATGGGGGCTGAAGGGGCAGGTGGCTCCATCCCGGTAGAGGTGGGCCTGGGTTCCCGACGGCCCCCGACTATTACTTTGTGGCGGAGCGGCAGGGCAGGTTGAGACCACCTAGGAGACAGGTGGGCTTGGCCCTGTTCGGCATTCGCAGATACTTAACACGCTTAACGAGATCTTGGTATTTGATCTGAGTTGGCTACGAGCCTATACGCACTAACCATCTACGCGGGAGTAGTTATGGGTATCCCGACGTCGTGGTATCAGCCGAAGCACTTCAGACGTCAGCGACGGAGCGGTGCGCGCCGAATTGGACTGGAACGCCACTAGGCTAGGTCTGCTTTCGGCCGCCCACGCAACGTGCAGGTGTGCTCAGGGCGATGGGCCCAGACCCCTGCGCGCTTAGGTTTAGACCGGCGTGCTGGCCTCTCTGTTTTGCCTAGGTGGGGCTGCGACGTGTTGATCTTCCGAGGCCGGGCATGACCCAGGAAAGTGTGTCCGGCCAAATGGGATCGAGCGTGTTGGGTAAGTTGGTGCACCCCTGCAGGGAAGTTAATCTATTCGAATAGTCGTGATCTTCGGTAACAGGACGACTTGGAGTTGTACCTTGACCTTATGACAACTAGAACCGAATACTTAATAAAACACACCCTTCCAAGTGCCAGATACAACCGGTGGTCGCTCTCCCTCAGGGATATGAGGAGGGGATCGCCGGGTAGGATTATGCTATGCGATGCTACTGGAGATGCTACTTGGAGATGCTACTTGGAGGACTTCAATCTACTCTCTTCTACGTGCTGCGAGGCGGAGGCTGCCAGAAGCGTAGTCTTTGATAGGACTAGCTATCCCCCTTTTATTCTGGCATTCTGCAGTTCAGTCCACTGATATGGCCTCCTTACACATATACCCATGCATATGTAGTGTAGTTCCTTGCTTGCGAGTACTTTGGATGAGTACTCACGGTTGCTTTCTCCCCCTTTTCCCCCCTTTCCTTTCTTTCTGGTTGTCGCAACCAGATGCTGGAGTCCAGGAGCCAGACGCCACCGTCGACGACGACCCCTACTACACCGGAGGTGCCTACTACTACGTGCAGCCCGCTGACGACGACCAGGAGTAGTTAGGAGGATCCCAGGCAGGAGGCCTGCGCCTCTTTCGATTTGTATCCTAGTTTGTGCTAGCCTTCTTCAGGCAAACTTGTTTAGCTTATGTCTGTACTCAGATATTGTTGCTTCCGCTGACTCGTCTATGATCGAGCACTTGTATTCGAGCCCTCGAGGCCCCTGGCTTGTATTATGATGCTTGTAAGACTTATTTATGTTTTAGAGTTGTGTTGTGATATCTTCCCGTGAGTCCCTGATCTTGATCGTACACGTTTGCGTGCATGATTAGTGTACGATTAAATCGGGGGCGTCACAAGTTGGTATCAGAGCCAACTGCCTGTAGGAATCCCCCTTCCAACTCCTTGGCCGAAGTTGAGTCTAGCCATTGCAAAACTTTTACTAACTTGGCTGTGTGCCTTACGGGCCCACGTCGCCATTGGGTGGTACTAGGATCTTTTACTCCTCGATCTTACTCTGGGACTCTAATCTCTCTTCTATTCGGGTTAAATGAACTTTGCTAAATCTAACATTAGGATCTCGTTATCACTTTCATCTGGAGAGCCCCTTATTACTGATGATCGTCGGCTGCACCAGAAGACCCTGAAGATACTCTCCGCTGTTAACTCGAGAACTTGTGTTCATCGCGATTGCAATTCCCCTTCCACCGTAAACCCTTATGGGTAACTACTTACAGTTGTTATTCTTATATCATCCCCAGTTGGTCTTGTTATTACAAGATACCCTGAAAAACTCGTCGTGGTTTCGATAATCCCTTGAGCTTACTGCCTTGCTGTGCTTGTCACTTGAATACCCCTACGGTTAATTCTCGCATTTATAGAATATCCGCTCATCCCCCAGTTGTTTATGTGTTACACAAAAGTCTTCGAAATACCACCCGATATTCCAAAAATCCTCAGCAACCTATTGCTCTGGAATTTCTTGTTTGCTTTCATTATGATTAATCCCATAAGTATAGAAATCTTATTGACATTTCTTGTCATTATCATTTTGAGTCTGTTGACTCAATATGTGGCGAATGCAAGTAATCATCAGTTGATCCTTTTAAATTATCTCTCCAGCTCAGACGTCTTTCAAACATGAGCTGGTTCTCGACCAAACTATCTGTCGTCGATTGTGCCTTTGGTATATTCAATTGATCCATCCTTGATCAGAACGTCTGCTTCTGATCCTTTGTTGTGGAAATCATAATTCCTTTTTATTTAAGCTTTGAATTATTCAGATGATTCCATAACCTGTTGCATTTGCATTCTTCTTCCTCTAGTTGAGTACCGATGCTCACGTCAGATCCCTTGTGGACCACCAGATCCTTTGTTGGATTTTATCTGACAACGCCCTTCATATTCAATAACCTTGTGAGCCTTTTCCTCTGATACATAATGCCTTTGGTAAATTGTATCCTCTGCTTTCTCAACCATGCTCTGCCTTCGAGCTTGAGTTAATTATTTCTAAAGATTCTAGAATATGATTCTAAGATGCCCCGATGGGTTGAACATATGCCTTCTCTAAACCGTGTGAACCCGAAAGTTTTCACGAGTCATACTCTTCTGGTGCTTCACTAGATAAAATTTCAACACTGCATCTTCATCGAACGTGAGAAGTGAATGAAAGGTTATGCATTGGAGAAGTGGGAGTCGACCTTGAACTTGTGTTCATGCCCATGGACACGATGTAGATCTTATCATTAAAGCTTCTTTTAAATAAATTATTCCTTTGGTATAAGTTCATCTTATATCTAGGATCTGGCCTTTTGCAACCGTGGTTCCGACCATGATTGTTCTTCTTTGATCTCATTTCTCGGACAAGTTAAAACAATTGTCTTCTATGGATCAATACACTAGTCCCACCTTTACCTTGATCTTGTGTCGAGTATTACCCCCCTGGTATCTCGAGATTATCATGGAACTGCATAACTCCTTATGAGTTCTTCATCAAGTGCTACCTTCCCACTGATTCCAATTTTTCGCGGGCTCTGAGTTATTGAACACTCAAAGACACCGATAACTGAACCGAGTCCGCTCTTCGGTTCAACAACTCTTCAGTAAGCTTCTATAAGTACGAGTTTGTACCCGATCACGCCATTCCTAGCCTGTTTGGCTATATCATTGTCGTGACGATTCTAACTGTGCTACCTGGTCCTTATTCTCGGAGCACCAATTTTCGACGATGAACTAACCTTATGTCGATCCTCATCGTCATATCATTTCGCCTTGAACAACAATCTTGGTTTCGAGTTTGTGTCGTACCCTTGGTTCCAATAACCTTTCACTTCATCATTACTTGACTTGATGTCGTTACCGATCGATTACATCTTCATGAACTCTCGCGACAAAGGTGTCGTGATCATCAACATTCTGAGCTCATCCAGGATATCAATTGAATTCATGATGAGAAATAACATCCTTGCCCTCGATGAATTGTATTATCGTCGACCACTTTATTGCCTTCCCACCAACACAAGCTTGTTCATGTTTGGTGTTATACCTTGAGTTCCTTGCTATCCAGCAATTGTTCTTCTTTACCTTGGAGTATTACCATCCCTTATGTCAAGAATGTTCTGAGATTTGTTCCACCTCTTGAGAATTCTTGGCATAGAAATACTTCTCACCATCACCATTCTTTATTGGTCCCCGTGTTAATTCCAACAAGTGAACGGTGTTGTTTGGATTCTTTCCTTCTAGCAACCCTATTTTTTTGAAGTTAATGGTCGAAAGTTCATTCTTAGGCTATTGACTATTGAATCACCATTCTGACATTGGTCGTGCAACCCAACCCATATTTCGGGCGCACCTTTCAACCAATATTTAATTGTGTATGTTTTCCTCGAGCATACTTCCTTATATCATTTGATCTGACCAATGTTATCTCCTTGTTCACTTAATTGTGGAAATCCATCTTTTGGGAATCTCGGTGAATTGCCGTTGAGTTCACCAGACACCTCCTTGTCCTCTCCTTGGGTTAATGATGGACTCTTGATAACGGAAAACACTTCATAGTTCATTTCCCCGAGAATCTTACAATGTCATCTCATCAATTTGCGTTGCACCTTTTCTTCTCAGGTATCCTAAGTCTGAGGTATCCTGACACCAATCGGATCTGAATCTCGGTCAGATATGAGGGTTGGGACACCTTTCCAAGAGTTATGATGTTGATCCTTTGATGACCCGCTAACATGATGTCATGCCTAGCACCCCCCCCCCCCGGCTGGAGGACCTATCATTATAGATTCCTTTTCAGCAAGGTTATCCATTCATCCATGAGGAAATTGTAAGACTTATTCTACAAGTTATTCCTGATGGATCCTTCATGTTTCCAAAGTCTGATCTTCACCTATAGACCATGTCAATGCTATCTCGAAGCATGTCGGTGGTGCTCCGATTTTCAACAAGAACATTTGAAGCCCAATGCTAAATGTTACTTGCTCAATTACCCAAACACCGTTGCATCGGTAATGTCATGAAATTTCTCTCCCCTTTCCTAAGGAGTTTTCTACATTATATCCTGCCAAGGATATCATGCTCTGCTTGTCCTTGGGAAGGATATACCCCTGATATATGTGTTTAAACACATTTTCCTTTCCATTATTTGGTTTAACCTTTCTTGTGATCTATATGATCTAAGCAGTAATATTCTCCTGCTTATGTATATACCTCGGTGTACAATTCTGTCAGCAAGACCCTGTTACTATTGTTGATGACATTTCGGTAGCCACCAATGGACGAGAACCTTGCCTATTGGCCCGCCTCGTTCAACGAGCAGGAAAATGGTTCTCTTCGTCCCTCGCCCTTGGTATCGATGTTGTTGCTGACATAACTGACAGGCTACCCTCTGACAGGCCTTGCTATCGTGGCCATGCAAGATGTCGGCCCCCTTCCTACTTTCAACCACATGGTGGGCCCATAACCCACAGTTTCACAGGATCGAAACCTGACTCTCCTATACACCCTGTTGCCAAAGTTATTCCTATAGCTTGACTTCGTATGTAATTTGCGAGCCACCTTCCTAGTGATCAATTCTGGTATCGGACACAATACTTATTCCTGTTGCTCTGAACCCCATTCACACTCTGTTTCAGGCAATGAACGATTGCCTATCCACTTGAAACTTCTTATTGCACCGTCTTACTTCGCTCTCGATGTGTTTCATTTGTTCAACTCGAGAGATACTCATATGTTCATTCCTGGGATACCCCCAGATGAATTTCCCTTATAACATCCTATCATTGTAGAGCTCCTTACCTATTCGTAAGTACGATGGAGTTCCCCGAAGAAAGGACGACAACTTCATCATGATGCCTTGCAATAAAGAATTGAAGACATCAACGAAAGGGATTAACTTCTTCGAGAAGATCCGTTAGAATTTTGTAACTAGACCTCCCCCCCCTTCTCTACCTCTTAAATCTCGGGATGAGATTTCTTGTAGAGGAGGAGAATTGTGACGCCCGGGTAATTAAGCTACAGTAATCCCCGCTAATGATGCCATGTCACCTCGGTTACTGTGGATAAACTCGCGTTAGTTCGGAACCTAGTTCGAAATTCAAATTTAAAACCAAGCAAACAATAAAAGTTTTCAAATATTAAAACTAAAATGTTCGGAGTGAGCCAAATAATGCATAAGTAAGTATGGTGGAGAAACCACACTTTTATAAAAGTGTAAAATACTCTAAAATGTTTTAAACAGTAGCAAAACAATTTGTTGAATGCCTTTTACGATAAATAAAATATTAAGCTATTTTATTTTGTTGCCCAAACTTATGTGGCAGTAGCTAATTACTAACACTAAATTAGGGACTACTTTTATAGTCTATAAAACTAAAATAAAGGAGGAACTAAAATAAAACAGAAAACAGAAAAGGAATAATAAACAAAAATAGAACAAAAGAAATAAAAACAGAAAAGGCCTTCCCCCCCTACTGGGCATCGGCCCACCCACATGCCGGGCTGGCCATCCAACCAGGACAGCCCACCTAACCCTCCATAACCCCCACCGTGACCTAACCCTATCCCACGAACCCCCACTCTGCCCCCGCACGTCTCTCCCTCTCCCTCCCAGCACCGCCACACACCCAGCGCCCCAGCGCTCGGCGCCCCCATCCCATCGCCCCGTCGGCCTCGTCCCGACCCCGCCGCCTCTCCCCGGCAACCGCGCCCCCCCCACTCC
>NC_041380.1:150816368-150819507 GCF_002162155.2 Triticum dicoccoides
TCCTCGATGCCGGCGCCTCGCCTCGTTACCGACCCTGAAGCCGCCGGATCAAGCCGCGCCCCGCCGCCTGGACACCGCCGCCCCAAGTCGCCGCTACCCGACGCCCGCGGCCTCGACACCGCCGCCCGTCGCCGCCGAGAGCGCCTCCCCGCCGGCCTGCTTCCCCTCCATCGCGACGTCCTCGACCTCCTCCCCGAGCCCCGCTGCCCGAATCCCTACGAATCGTGGTGAGGCCCCCGGCCTCCTCCCTCTCCCTCGCCCCCGCGCTCACCACGACCCTGTCCCGTCCACGCTCGTGCATGCATCACTGCGCCCGCGTGCCGGAGCTTGCGTTCCAGGCCGCACTCGCCCTCCTCCGCCCTGGCCGACGCCCTCTTTCGCCCCAGCCGGCGCCAGGGGACCAGTCGGGCTGCAGCGCCCCGTCGCCACGGTGGCCTCGCTCCTCTGTGCTGCCTCCGGTCGCCACCCGCCTTCCCCTACTGCTCCGGCCGAGCCCCCTCGCGGCCACTGCCGCAGCTCCCGCTAGGCCACAGCCGAGCACCGCCTCCGGCTGCCACCCGCACGGCCTCCGGCGGCCGCCCGCGCACCACCGCGGCCTCGCCCCGCTCCGGCCATGGCCATGCCGTGGCCATCGACCTCCGCCGTTCCGGTGCCCTCCCGGGTCCGCCTGCACCTGGGCGTGCGCCCATTTCGGTCGCGCATTGCGCCCGATGCCCGCTACCGCTAAGGCCCCTGGGGCCTATGACAGATGGGCCCCATGCCCATAACGTTTAAAAAAAAGAATTAAAAAAATAAAAATAAGAAAAAAATAAAATAATAAAAAATATATAATAAATAATTAATTACTAAAAAGTTAATTAACTAATTAGTTAATTAACTAAATAATTAACTTAACTAATTCTGTTTAAAGTAACTAATTAAGATTAATTAACCTAATTAACTAATTAACTTAATTAACTAAAACAGTCAATGACATGCGGGACCCACATGTCAGCTTGACCCAGTCAACACCTCTGTTGACTGATGATGTCATGCTGACGTCATGCTGATGCAGTAATGCCATTTTCGGATTAAATTAATAATAATAATTTATAAGTTGATTAAATCTTTAAAAATGAATATAAAATAAACCGTAACTCGGATGAAAATACTTTGTACATGAAAGTTGCTCAGAACAACGAGACGAATCCAGATACGCAGCCTGTTCGTCCGCCACGCGTCCCTAGCATAGTGAACCTGCAACATTTCACCTTCGGTTCGTCTGTCCGAAAATGCGAAACACTGGGGATACTTTCCCGGATGTTTCCCCCTTCACCGGTATCGCCTATCCCTACGTTAGGACACCCCTAGCACAACGTATTGCCGCGTCTTGCTTTGTGTTACATTTGATTGCTCTGTTATTTATTGTGTTCCCCCTCCGTTACTCATTTCCGGTAGACTCCGAGACCGATGCTGATGCCCCTGTGGTCGACTACGTCATCGACGACCCCTCCTTGTCTGAGCAACCAGGCAAGCCCCCCCTTTGATCACCAGATATCGCCTACTCTTCTCTATACTGCTTGCATTAGAGTAGTGTAGCATGTTACTGCTTTCCGTTAATCCTATTCTGATGCATAGCCTATCATTGCTGCTACAGTCATTGATACCTTACCCGCAATCCTAAATGCTTAGTATAGGATGCTAGTGTTCCATCAGTGGCCCTACACTCTTGTCCGTCTGCCATGCTATACTACTGGGCTGTGATCACTTTGGGAGGTGATCACGGGCGTATACTATATACTTTACACAGTTACATTACCTGTGATACTGTTCGGAGATGGGGGCTGAAGGGGCAGGTGGCTCCATCCCGGTAGAGGTGGGCCTGGGTTCCCGACGGCCCCCGACTATTACTTTGTGGCGGAGCGGCAGGGCAGGTTGAGACCACCTAGGAGACAGGTGGGCTTGGCCCTGTTCGGCGTTCGCGGATACTTAACACGCTTAACGAGATCTTGGTATTTGATCTGAGTTGGCTACGAGCCTATACGCACTAACCATCTACGCGGGAGTAGTTATGGGTATCCCGACGTCGTGGTATCAGCCAAAGCACTTCAGACGTCAGCGACGGAGCGGTGCGCGCCGAATTGGACTGGAACGCCACTAGGCTAGGTCTGCTTTCGGCCGCCCACGCAACGTGCAGGTGTGCTCAGGGCGATGGGCCCAGACCCCTGCGCGCTTAGGTTTAGACCGGCGTGCTGGCCTCTCTGTTTTGCCTAGGTGGGGCTGCGACGTGTTGATCTTCCGAGGCCGGGCATGACCCAGGAAAGTGTGTTCGGCCAAATGGGATCGAGCGTGTCGGGTAAGTTGGTGCACCCCTGCATCAGAGTGTTGCATCATGTTTACTTTTTCATCAGAAACCTGAAATGGGGATGACAGAACCCCCAGTCCCCTCTGAAACCAATTAGGGTTTACTAAGAACATTTTCAATGAACCTGAAATGCCCTTCTAAAATGCCCATCATTTTTGTCTTGGTTCAGAACCTCTGCCAAAAGTGGTGCACATTTTCCTAGGCCATCCTAGGGTTTTTGAATTAAATCATAAATATTTGAATTTGGGCATTTAAAATTATATAAAATATTTAAATGCTCAAATATCTCCAAACTAAAATGTTTCATGTTGGAAATAATCCAACTATGGACCAGGAGTAGTTTGGTGATTTTTGAAGTTGCCTAGGTATTTTATTAAATTCAACAAAGTTGCAGAAGTATTAAAAAACAGAAAACAGAAGAAAATGGAAAAAAAACTTACCTGTCGCCCAGCACCGGCCCACCTGCCAGCCCAGCCCAGCACCGCGCCAGCGAGCTGCTTGCGGCCAGGCAGGCAGGCAGGTGCTCGACGGCGAGCACCGCATGGGTGCCACGCACCTGCTCGCCGCCTTGCCGCCTCCCTCGCCCGGCTAACGCCGTGGATCGGCCTCCCTCTCTCCCCCGAACCCCCTAGACACCCCCTCTCCTCTCCAGCTCCTCCCCCTCGCACGCCCCAGCCATGGCCGACGCCATCGCCGCCACCCCCTCGCCGTAACCACGCCCTCCGTCCACCCCACGCCGTGCCACCGTGTCCAGGAGCTCCGCCGCCGTCCACTTCATCGAGCTAGCCGAGCCCC
>NC_041380.1:150820435-150829761 GCF_002162155.2 Triticum dicoccoides
AGGTTTGACCCAGACCTGTTCCGTTGACCTGCTGACGTCACACTGACGTCAGGCTGACGCAATAATGATTTTCTGGAATTATTCTAATATAGGAAATTCCAGAATATAATTTAAACTTCAAAAATTCATAACTTTTATTCTGTAACTCCAAATCAGACAAATTATATATGAAAAATGATCAGAAAAATCCAATCTATCCATCTGTACTACTTTCATGCATGACTAAACAAGTTAACTTGATGTTTAATGCAGAACAAGGAAAAGCACTTTAAAAGGCCATGGTTGAGTTTGAAATTTGAATCTTTGATTCAAATTTGTTCAAACCCTTCTGGTTTTAGTTGCATTAGCCCAACACACTCATATTGCCATGTTTCATGCATGCATCATATTGTTGCACATTGTTTGGTGATGGTTGTGTATCGGTGTCCTTTGCGATAGGTTCTGCCTCCGAGGAGTACCGTGATTACCCTAACGAAGAACCGTATCAGTGCATCGAACCATCAGGCAAGCAACCAACCATTTGATCATATCGATACAATCCCATGTTCTCGCTCCTGCTCTCTTTTACTGCATTAAGACAACGCGTTTCAAACTGCTGTGTGCTACAGTAGTTGAACCCATTTCCTTTGCATGACCTGTCATTGCCACAATAACTAGATGAAACCCACTAGCATGTGTATGAGTTGATTGAGCCATATGTATGTGTTGTTCCTACCTTGCTATACCTGCTATGCTTAGAGTCGTGTCAGGTCTGGTTCATCTGGGTGATGGGCTAGAGTGAAATGATTATGTCGGTAATGAGAGTGGTGTGGTGAACACGATTTGGTAAAGGTATCGATGAGAGGCCATGTAGGAGTACATGGTGGGTTGTTTCATTGAAGCCGACCTTAAGCACTGAGATCTGTATGTGTGATTTAAGAATCAGCTACTACCATGCATTGGGCCCGAAACCAATGGACCCTCTCGGCTTCTTATTCACCCTAGTTCTCCGTCTAGGAGTTGCAAGTAGTTTCTGGTGTTTGTAGCCTACTGGAGGCCGTGGACAGCGCTGACCGTAGGGGTGGGCTGTGATGCGGTAGGTACGTGGCCGGGTGTACCGAATACCCTTTAGGTATCTCGGGAACCCTGTTCACATCGTTCGGGGCCGTATGGGAAACCTCGGCCGGACTCCCTGCGGATGGAACCTGGATAGGCGATAAACCTGGACTGGAGGCTTAGGTGGTTAGGTAGGTCGTGGCCGACACCCATGTTGGGCTTCCGCTTGAAGGTTGCCGAGTACATGTCGTGTAAACGACGGTAAGTGGTGAGAGCGTGTATGAAGAAGTACACCCCTGCAGGGTTAACATGATCTATTCGAATAGCCGCGTCCGCGGTAAAGGACTACTTGGTTGCCTATACAGTTCATAGACAAGTAAATGGAAACTACTAAAAGCCTCAAGATAAGTGTGAGTGCCGAGGATGGCTCTTCCGTAGGAAGACGGAGGCGGATCCTCGGTAGTGTATTGAAGTGGTGAGTAGTGGACTCGTGTGCGCAAAACCATTTCAAGTTGAAGTATCGTAGGATAGTCTAGCCAAGAGTCAAAGCTGGCTTGCTGCAATAACTCCACCAACCCTTCTTGACAATGTGCATGTATGTAGGATCTGATGTAAGTCTTGCTGAGTACCTTTGTACTCATGTTGCTATAATTTACATTTTACAGAAGACGCTGCAACCCCTTCTGATGGGTTCTACGTAGACGTTGACATCAACGAGTAGGCTGAAGGCCCAGGTGGTGATCCTGAGCTTATGAAGGACCACTTAGTATAGCTAGGCTTTCCAAGCCTCTTTTATTTTACTAGTTGTCTGTACTCAGACAAGTTACTTCCGCTGCTGGTTTGTATGACTGTATGACTTGAATGTTGGGTCGTGAGACCCGTACCTTTGTGTATGTTATGTATGGCTCCCTGAGCCTTAAATAAAGTACTTGTGTCGTAGAGTCATGTTGTGATGCTTCGTTGTATTTGCACATATCGAGCATATTGTGTGTATGATTGAAATGCTTGGTATGTGTGGGATCTGACTACCTAGTTGTTTATCTTCAGTAGCCTCTCTTACCGGGAAATGTCTCCTAGTGTTACCGCTGAGCCATGGTAGCTTGCTACTGCTCTGGAACACTTAGGCTGGCCGGCATGTGTCCTTCTTCGTTCCTCTGTCTGTCCCTTCGGGGAAATGTCACGCATTGAGTACCGGAGTCCTGTTAGCCCGCTACAGCCCGGTTTATCGGAGTCCTGCTAGCCTAGTGCTACAGCCCGGACCCACTTGCTGATGACCGACACGTTCGAAGCTGGGTCATGGATGCCTGTCCCTGTAAGTCTGTGCCACTTTGGGTTTACGACTAGTCATGTCAGCCCGGGCTCCTTATCATATGGATGCTAGCGACACTATCATATACGTGAGCCAAAAGGCGCAAACGGTCCCGGGCAAAGGTAAGGCGACACCCGTGGGGATACCGTGCGTGAGGCCGCAAAGTGATATGAGGTGTTACCGGCTAGATCGATGTGACATCGAGTCGGGGTCCTGACAGCGTTGGCATCAGAGCCGGACTGCCTGTAGGTTCTCCAAGCCAGACTGGTCGATGTTGAGTCTAGAAATTCTTTAGTTATATGTAGGGGAATTGTTTGTGGGTTGGAACGTAAGGCTCTTTTTACTCCTTTATCTTATGACATTCTGATCTGAGTCAGTCTATTCTTCCACCGGGGGTTAAGGAATTAGGATCTATGCTCTCTATTAGGTTCACGTGTTACTAATCAGTAGTACCTTATAGGTTTGATGGATACAAGCCTAGTTCAGTTCTACTACCACATTATGTTGCTAGGATGGACTCAGAACTTGATATGATGATGTTGAGTGTGTATGTAATCCTTTGTCAAATGTCTCAAAATCCTTCTTGAGCATTTACAGCTGTTATGCTGCCGAAATTTTGCTAGAAATTCTAATGCCTTTGCATTATGATTGTGCTTTCAGATGGCCACTCGCGACCTCAATCAAGTGGTTCGCCTGACTCGATGCCTAGATGTACCCGGCCATACTGCCATGTTGGTCAGGGTAATGACCGAGGCTGGATACCGCTGGTATCCTGAGTACACGGTCGAAGAGCAATTTCGGGACTTCAATCAAAGCCAGTATCTCTGCACTGTCAGGATATTTCCATCTTATCCTGGATCCACCGAGCCCCTTCACTGCTCCTATGGACTCGAGGTTACTATTGAGATGGCTGTGCAGGACGCCGCCTACTCTATGATGACCATCATGCGAGTCAGATCTGGTCTATTTCGGGACTCTGATTTCCGGTATATGCCAGGATCACTTCCGGGAGCACAAGGGTATCTCCAGGCTATCTATGATGACCCCACCCAGGAGGATTCACGGACTCGCACCACTGCTGAGATGCTCGAGGATAAGGACCGTGAAAATCGGGCCTTGAGGTTAGAGCTCTTCAATACCCGTGCTGACCACTGGGCCACTTTGACTCGGTTTGCACCGGCGGTGCAAGCTGGATATTCGGATATGCACGATCTCTATCCTGTGAGATCTGCTCTGCCAGACGTGATGGGTTGGCGTGATGTAGGAGGCATCACCCCACCTCGTGGTCCCCGCAGGCCACCGTCTGTTGGTCCCCGACCTCATCCTAGCCCCTATGGTCCACAAGCTCCGCGAGATCGTCTGTTTCCGGATGATCATGTTGAGCTTCCAGGCTATGGAGGTGACTTCTACGAGGACTACTACGGATCGGTCTGAGTTAGTGGTAGTATCACTAGTTCGTGATAGCTGTGTCGTCTATCGTCCTGCGTGACTCGTGGGATATGACCTAGTTTGTACTCTTTCCGGAGATGTAGAAAAACAATTTTTAGGAGCTTGGGATGCCTCCGATAAGATGTAATCCTCTTTTCACCGTAATAGTACTTTGTTTGGTCTTGTACTAAACCCTGTATGGTGTGTATGACGATGGAATAAAGAAGCAGTTTCTGTATCTACCATGTCATACGGATGATCATCTTGCGTTTCGAGTTATTCCTTACATTCTGTATCCTATGTCGGAATTTTATCATTCTGACTAAATCATTGTCTTGTTTACCTAGGATGGTCAACACGCGCACTAACCCTGCTCCTCAAGAGCCGGCCGAAGGCAGTGAAGTCAGGGATGCAAATCTGCCTCATCCCCCTTCCCTAGCCGAGGTTATGATGGAAGCTGAGAGAAACAAGCGGGAGACCAACCGTTTGTTGGAGCGTATTGAACAGAACACGGCACACCATCAGAGGACTAATGTGGTGTCACTCAGTGATTTTATCAAATTACATCCACCCACGTTCCACCACTCCGTCGAGCCTCTCGACGCTGATGACTGGCTTCGCAGTATCTCTCACAAACTGCGTTCCGCGCTGGTAGCGGAGGCTGACAAGGTCACCTTTGCTGCATATCATCTTGAAGGCCCCGCCAGTCTATGGTGGGAGAATTATGGAGCTATGCGCCCAGCGGGTCATGTTACTACTTGGGCTGAATTCAGTGAGGCTTTCCGTGAACATCACATTCCGGAGGGTCTCATGGACCGTAAACGTGAGGAATTTTGCAATTTCACCCAAGGACGACTCTTTGTGGATGCTTACAGCAGGGAGTTTGGTAACCTCGCACGATATGCAACCGAGGAAGTTTCTACTGACGCCAAGAAGCAAGCAAGGTTCCGTAAGGGACTTAGTCCTGAGCTTCGCCGCGACCTCCGTCTGCATGAGTGCACATCTTTTCAGAAACTTGTCAACAAGGCCATCAGTGCTGAAACTGGTCAGACTGATTATGACGCAACACGCAAGCATGGCCGTGACATGGGTTCCTCATCCGGTGCTGGTCCTCAGAAGCGCCGCGTGTGGGTGCCCAACACCGCCCTGCCACCCAGGTTCACACCGAGGCCATCTTTCCAGGCGCCTCGCCCTGTTCAACAGTCTGCACCAGCCAAGCCCTATGGGGGTCCAACCAACAATGCTCCCCCACGTACCAGCTCCGTGACCTGTTTCAAGTGTGGGGAATCTGGCCACTATATGCGTGAGTGTCCCCAGACCAACCCCAACCAGTCTGCTAAAGCTGTTGGCCGTGGCAAGCCGACAGGAAAAGTATTCCACGCCAAGCCGGTCACCGCCTCACGTGGCCATGTCAACTGTATCTCTGCCGAAGAAGCTCAAGAAGATCCCAACGTCGTTCTCGGTACGTTTCTTGTTAATTGCCACCCGGCATCTGTTCTTTTCGATACAGGAGCCTCTCATTCATTTATATCCGAGAACTATGCTCGTTTGCATAACACTGCATTCTGTGACATGCCATCCACTATGGAAATTTCTACTCCTGGGTCTAGATGGCAGACCTCTAGGGTAAGTTATGGAAATGAAATCCAAGTCGACAGACTTGTTTTTCTTGCATCTTTGATAGCTCTCAAATCTTCAGATAATAATATCATTTTGGGTATGGACTGGATGTCAGCTCATCATGCCAAAATTGATTGCTTCTCTAGGACTGTTCAACTCACTCACCCTTCGGGCAAGATAGTCAATGTCTTGACCCGATTAGCCAAGCGACAATTATATTCTCTTAACGCCAGCCCTTTGCCAGACCTTGAGGACGTTCCGGTAGTCCGTGACTTCCCGGATGTCTTCCCAGAGGAATTGCCAGGTGTTCCACCTGACAGGGATGTCGAGTTCGTAATAGACCTCATCCCAGGAACCGTGCCGATTGCTAGAAGACCCTATAAGATGGCACCCCTAGAACTAGCCGAGCTTAAGAAACAACTCGATGAGTCCTTGAAAAAGGGTTTCATCCGACCTAGTTCATCTCCGTGGGCTTGCCCCGTCCTATTCGTCAAGAAGAAGGATGGTACGGACCGGATGGTTGTGGATTATCGACCTGTCAATTTGGTCACAATCAAGAACAAATATTCGCTCCCCAGGATCAACGACCTGTATGATCAGCTCGCTGGATCCTCAGTCTTCTCCAAGATGGATTTGAGGTTGGGCTACCATCAAATCAAAATCAGAAACGGGGACATTCCTAAAACGGCCTTTGTTACTCGTTATGGCCAATACGAGTACACCGTCATGTCCTTCGGCTTAACCAACGCTCCAGCCACCTTCTCTCGGTTAATGAACTCAATCTTCATGGAGTATTTGGATAAATTCGTCGTGGTTTACCTCGATGATATACTCATCTACTCCAAGAACGAGGAAGAACATGCCGAACATCTAAGGCTAGTGTTGAAGAAACTTCGAGAGCATCGCCTTTATGCCAAATTTTCTAAATGTGAATTCTGGTTGTCAGAAGTGACCTATCTGGGTCATGTAATATCTGGTAAAGGTATTGCTGTTAACCCTGAGCGAGTTCAAGCCGTCCTTAATTGGACTCCACCTGAATCGGTTAAGCAAGTTCGGAGTTTTCTGGGCTTAGCGAGCTATTGCCGTCGCTTCGTCGAAAACTTCTCCAAAGTTGCTAAACCTCTAACCGAACTCCTCAAGAAAGATAAGAAGTTCGAATGGACTCCACAATGTGAGCACAGCTTTCAGGAACTGAAAAGACGCCTGACTTCTGCTCCCGTACTGGTACCGCCAGACTTCTCCAAGGACTTTGTTATCTACTGCGACGCCTCGCGACAAGGACTAGGTTGCATTCTCATGCAAGATCGACACGTAATTGCCTACGCTTCACGGCAATTGCACCCACATGAGGAGAATTATCCTACTCATGATCTAGAGCTTGCAGCCGTAGTCTATGCACTTAAGACCTGGCGACATTACCTCCTCGGTAACCGTTGCGAAATATTCACTGATCACCAAAGTCTGAAGTACATTTTCACCCAACCGGATTTGAATCTCAGGCAAAGACGTTGGGTTGAGTTGATCACAGACTTCGACCTAGGAATAACCTACACCCCAGGGAAAGCCAACGTCATGGCTGATGCGCTAAGTCGTAAATCTTATTGTAACAACCTGATGTTACAACAAAGTCAACCGCTTCTCCATGAGGAATTTCGGAAGCTTAACCTTCACATTGTTCCTCAAGGTTTTCTTTCCACCTTGGTGGCAAAACCTACCCTTACGGATCAGATTATCAAAGCACAGAAGGTAGATCCGGGAATCTCCCGCATCAAGAGAAACATCAAGAAAGGAATTGCGAATTGTTTCTCCATTAATGATCAAGGGGTCGTATACTTCGGGAATCGACTAGTGGTTCCCAAAGTGCGAAACCTGAGGCGATTGATTCTTAAGGAAGCTCATGAATCTCCTCTCACCATTCATCCCAGTAGTACTAAGATGTATCAGGACCTACGCCAGAGGTTCTGGTGGACTAGGATGAAGAGAGAAATTGCTTAGTATATTGCTAATTGCGACGTCTGTCGTCGTGTGAAAGCAGAGCATCAACGGCCTGCTGGCACCCTTCAACCCTTAGCTATTCCTGAATGGAAATGGGATAAAATTGGTATGGACTTCATTACCGGTTTTCCCAGGACCAAGAGAGGGAATAATGGTATCTTCGTCGTTGTCGATCGTCTTTCCAAAATAGCCCATTTCCTACCTGTTCGTGAGAGTATAACCGCTAGCCAATTGGCAGACTTATACATCTCCCGTATAGTGTCACTCCATGGTGTTCCTTTGGAAATTAACTCGGATCAAGGAAGTCTTTTCACCTCTCGATTTTGGGAAAGCTTCCAAAATGCTATCGGAACCCGTCTCTCCTTTAGCACCGCCTTCCACCCTCAGTCGAGTGGTCAAGTGGAACGCGTCAACCAGATTCTAGAAGACATGCTTCGAGCCTCTGTTATCTCATTCGGAATGGATTGGGAGAAGTGCCTTCCATTTGCCGAATTCGCTTACAACAACAGCTATCAATCTAGCTTGGGTAGAGCCCCTTTTGAAGTTCTCTATGGACGACGGTGTCGAACACCCCTTAACTGGTCAGAGACCGGGGAAAGACAATTCTTTGGCCCGGATATGATTCAGGAAGCAGAAGAACAAGTTCGCATCGTTCGTGAAAAGTTGAAAACAGCCCAATCCCGTCAAAAGAGTCAATATGACCGAAAACATAAGGCTATGACTTTCGAGGTTGACGAGAAGGCTTATCTCCGGGTCACCCCTCTGAAGGGAACCCATCGTTTCGGTATCAAAGGCAAATTGGCTCCTCGTTACATTGGACCCTTTCGCATTCTCGCCAAACGAGGAGAAGTTGCCTACCAATTGGAACTACCTCCGCACCTCTCCAGAGTCCACGATGTCTTCCACGTTTCTCAACTCAGGCGTTGCTTCTTGGATCCTATCCGTGGAGTGGACCACGAAACGCTTGATCTCCAAGATAATCTTACATATCGAGAGTACCCCATTCGTATCCTCGATCAGGCCGAACGTACCACTCGACGTCATAATATCAAGTTTCTCAAAGTACAATGGTCGCACCATTCTGAGGATGAAGCAACTTGGGAAAGGGAGGATCGTCTTCGACTCGAGTATCCCGCCCTCTTCCCGGAGGAACCCAAATCTCGGGACGAGATTCTTTTGAGTGGGGGTGAGTTGTCACACCCTAGTTAGCCATGCATTAGAGTGTTGCATCATGTTTACTTTTTCATCAGAAACCTGAAATGGGGATGACAGAACCCCCAGTCCCCTCTGAAACCAATTAGGGTTTACTAAAAACATTTTCAATGAACCTGAAATGCCCTTCTAAAATGCCCATCATTTTTGTCTTGGTTCAGAACCTCTGCCAAAAGTGGTGCACATTTTCCTAGGCCATCCTAGGGTTTTTGAATTAAATCATAAATATTTGAATTTGGGCATTTAAAATTATATAAAATATTTAAAATGCTCAAATATCTCCAAACTAAAATGTTTCATGTTGGAAATAATCCAACTATGGACCAGGAGTAGTTTGGTGATTTTTGAAGTTGCCTAGGTATTTTATTAAATTCAACAAAGTTGCAGAAGTATTAAAAAAACAGAAAACAGAAGAAAATGGAAAAAAACTTACCTGTCGCCCAGCACCGGCCCACCTGCCGGCCCAGCCCAGCACCGCGCCAGCGAGCTGCTTGCGGCTAGGCAGGCAGGCAGGTGCTCGACGGCGAGCACCGCATGGGTGCCACGCACCTGCTCGCCGCCTCGCCGCCTCCCTCGCCCGGCTAACGCCGTGGATCGGCCTCCCTCTCTCCCCCGAACCCCCCAGACACCCCCTCTCCTCTCCAGCTCCTCCCCCTCGCACGCCCCAGCCATGGCCGACGCCATCGCCGCCACCCCCTCGCCGTAGCCACGCCCTCCGTCCACCCCA
>NC_041380.1:150830064-150863534 GCF_002162155.2 Triticum dicoccoides
GTAACCACGCCCTCCGTCCACCCCACGCCGTGCCACCGTGTCCAGGAGCTCCGCCGCCGTCCACTTCATCGAGCTAGCCGAGCCCCGTGTGCTCGTGCGGCCCGAGACCACCGCATCGACCTCGCCCGAGCTCACCGTCGCCGGAGATCCCCTTCAACGCCGTCGCCGCCTCAGCTCGTCCCCGACCTCGCCGGTGGCCTCTACGGGAGCGCTGTGAGCCTAGCTACTCCTCCGACCCTCTCTCTCTCATTCATGAGCCGTGTAGCCACCGCATGAGGATCACACGCCCGCACCGCTGCGGATCTCGTCGCCGACGTGCTTCCGGCCACACTCCGGCCACAAGATGGTGTCCATCTTACTCACCGAGTCCCGCAGCACCTAGCTAGCCACTCCACGAGCCTCACCGACCCCTCTAGCGCCAAGTTCATCTTCGACCGAACCCCGGTGGACGCCAAAGTCGTCGCCGGCGCCAACTCCGGCCACCCCGACCCCAACGGACTCCACCAAGAGCTGCGGCTTGTCCTCAGCTCCACTCCGGTGGTCTCCGCGGCCCATTTGGTGGCCGAAATGGCCAAAACCACTCCCGCCGCCGCGTCGGGCTCGCCGGCGGCTAAACGCCGGCGTCGCTGGCTTTGACTTTGACCACGGGTGGGCCCTGGTTGACTCCCCTGAGTCAATGACAGGTGGGGCCCAGCCCTGTTAATTAAATATGTTTAGTTTTAATTAAACATTAATTAAAATAATCACCCTGACATGCGGGACCCACTGTCAGGTTTGACCCAGACCTGTTCCGTTGACCTGCTGACGTCACACTGATGTCAGGCTGACGCAATAATGATTTTCTGGAATTATTCTAATATAGGAAATTCCAGAATATAATTTAAACTTCAAAAATTCATAACTTTTATTCTGTAACTCCAAATCAGACAAATTATATATGAAAAATGATCAGAAAAATCCAATCTATCCATCTGTACTACTTTCATGCATGACTAAACAAGTTAACTTGATGTTTAATGCAGAACAAGGAAAAGCACTTTAAAAGGCCATGGTTGAGTTTGAAATTTGAATCTTTGATTCAAATTTGTTCAAACCCTTCTGGTTTTAGTTGCATTAGCCCAACACACTCATATTTCCATGTTTCATGCATGCATCATATTGTTGCACATTGTTTGGTGATGGTTGTGTATCGGTGTCCTTTGCGACAGGTTCTGCCTCCGAGGAGTACCGTGATTACCCTAACGAAGAACCGTATCAGTGCATCGAACCATCAGGCAAGCAACCAACCATTTGATCATATCGATACAATCCCATGTTCTCGCTCCTGCTCTCTTTTACTGCATTAAGACAACGCGTTTCAAACTGTTGTGTGCTACGGTAGTTGAACCCATTTCCTCTGCATGACCTGTCATTGCCACAGTAACTAGATGAAACCCACTAGCATGTGTAGGAGTTGATTGAGCCATATGTATGTGTTGTTCCTACCTTGCTATGCCTGCTATGCTTAGAGTCGTGTCAGGTCTGGTTCATCTAGGTGATGGGCTAGAGTGAAATGATTATGTCGGTAATGAGAGTGGTGTGGTGAACACGATTTGGTAAAGGTATCGATGAGAGGCCATGTAGGAGTACATGGTGGGTTGTTTCATTGAAGCCGACCTTAAGCACTGAGATCTGTATGTGTGATTTAAGATACAGCTACTACCATGCATTGGGCCCTGAAATATGACCCCGCTCGACTTCTTATTCACCCTAGCTCTCTGTCCAGGAGTTGCAAGTAGTTTCTGGTGTTTGTAGCCTACTGGAGGCCGTGGACAGCGCTGACCGTAGGGGTGGGCTGTGATGCGGTAGGTACGTGGCACGGTGTACCGAATACCCGTTAGGTATCTCGGGAACCCTGTTCACATCGTTCGAGGCCGTATGGGAAACCTCGGCCGGACTCCCTGCGGATGGAACCTGGATAGGCGATAAACCTGGACTAGAGGCTTAAGTGTTTAGGTAGGTCGTGGTCTACACCCACGACCTACCTAAACTAACTACCCCCCCTGACACTGACCAGTGGGCCCCAGCGCCACTAATTCCTAATTAGGATTAAATTAACCCTGTTAAACCCCCCTGTCACTGACGTGTGGACCCCACACGTCAGGTTTGACCCCAGCCAGCCGCAGTTGACCACTGACGTCATGCTGACGTCATGCTGGCGCAATATATATATTTCTGGATTTAATTTAAATCAGGAAATTCCAGAATATTATTTAAACTTCAAAAATTCATAACTTTTATTCTGTAACTCCAAATCAGACAAATTATATATGAAAAATGATCAGAAAAATCCAATCTATCCATCTGTACTATTTTCATGCATGACTAAACAAGTTAACTTGATGTTTAATGCAGAACAAGGAAAAGCACGTTAAAAGGCCATGTTTGAGTTTGAAATTTGAATCTTTGATTCAAATTGGTTCAAACCCTTCTGGTTTTAGTTGCATTAGCCCAACACACTCATATTGCCATGTTTCATGCATGCATCATATTGTTGCACATTGTTTGGTGATGGTTGTGTATCGGTGTCCTTTGCGACAGGTTCTGCCTCTGAGGAGTACCGTGATTACCCTAACGAAGAACCGTATCAGTGCATCGAACCATCAGGCAAGCAACCAACCATTTGATCATATCGATACAATCCCATGTTCTCGCTCCTGCTCTCTTTTACTGCATTAAGACAACGCGTTTCAAACTGCTGTGTGCTACGGTAGTTGAACCCATTTCCTCTGCATGACCTGTCATTGCCACAGTAACTAGATGAAACCCACTAGCATGTGTAGGAGTTGATTGAGCCGTATGTATGTGTTGTTCCTACCTTGCTATGCCTGCTATGCTTAGAGTCGTGTCAGGTCTGGTTCATCTGGGTGATGGGCTAGAGTGAAATGATTATGTCGGTAATGAGAGTGGTGTGGTGAACACGATTTGGTAAAGGTATCGATGAGAGGCCATGTAGGAGTACATGGTGGGTTGTTTCATTGAAGCCGACCTTAAGCACTGAGATCTGTATGTGTGATTTAAGAATCAGCTACTACCATGCATTGGGCTCGAAACCAATGGACCCTCTCGGCTTCTTATTCACCCTAGTTCTCCGTCCAGGAGTTGCAAGTAGTTTCTGGTGTTTGTAGCCTACTGGAGGCCGTGGACAGCGCTGACCGTAGGGGTGGGCTGTGATGCGGTAGGTACGTGGCCGGGTGTACCGAATACCCGTTAGGTATCTCGGGAACCCTGTTCACATCGTTCGGGGCCGTATGGGAAACCTCGGCCGGACTCCCTGCGGATGGAACCTGGATAGGCGATAAACCTGGGCTGGAGGCTTAGGTGGTTAGGTAGGTCGTGGCCGACACCCATGTTGGGCTTCCGCTTGAAGGTTGCCGAGTACATGTCGTGTAAACGACAGTAAGTGGTGAGAGCGTGTATGAAGAAGTACACCCCTGCAGGGTTAACATGATCTATTCGAATAGCCGCGTCCGCGGTAAAGGACTACTTGGTTGCCTATACAGTTCATAGACAAGTAAATGGAAACTACTAAAAGCCTCAACATAAGTGTGAGTGCCGAGGATAACTCTTCCGTAGGAAGACGGAGGCGGATCCTCGGTAGTGTATTGAAGTGGTGAGTAGTGGACTCGTGTGCGCAAAACCATTTCAAGTTGAAGTATCGTAGGATAGTCTAGCCAAGAGTCAAAGCTGGCTTGCTACAATAACTCCACCAACCCTTCTTGACAATGTGCATGTATGTAGGATCTGATGTAAGTCTTGCTGAGTACCTATGTACTCATGTTGCTATAATTTACATTTTACAGAAGACGCTGCAACCCCTTCTGATGGGTTCTACGTAGACGTTGACATCAACGAGTAGGCTGAAGGCCCAGGTGGTGATCCTGAGCTTATGAAGGACCACGTAGTATAGCTAGGCTTTCCAAGCCTCTTTTATTTTACTAGTTGTCTGTACTCAGACAAGTTACTTCCGCTGCTGGTTTGTATGACTGTATGACTTGAATGTTGGGTCGTGAGACCCGTACCTTTGTGTATGTTATGTATGGCTCCCTGAGCCTTAAATAAAGTACTTGTGTCGTAGAGTCATGTTGTGATGCTTCGTTGTATTTGCACATATCGAGCATATTGTGTGTATGATTGAAATGCTTGGTATGTGTGGGATCTGACTACCTAGTTGTTTATCTTCAGTAGCCTCTCTTACCGAGAAATGTCTCCTAGTGTTACCGCTGAGCCATGGTAGCTTGCTACTGCTCTGGAACACTTAGGCTGGCTGGCATGTGTCCTTCTTCATTCCTGTGTCTGTCCCTTCGGGGAAATGTCACGCATTGAGTACCGGAGTCCTGTTAGCCCGCTACAGCCCGGTTTACCGGAGTCCTGCTAGCCCAGTGCTACAGCCCGGACCCACTTGCTGATGACCGACACGTTCGAAGCTGGGTCATGGATGCCTGTCCCTGTAAGTCTGTGCCACTTTGGGTTTACGACTAGTCATGTCAGCCCGGGCTCCTTATCATATGGATGCTAGCGACACTATCATATACGTGAGCCAAAAGGCGCAAACGGTCCCGGGCAAAGGTAAGACGACACCCGTGGGGATACCGTGCGTGAGGCCGCAAAGTGATATGAGGTGTTACCGGCTAGATCGATGTGACATCGAGTCGGGGTCCTAACATTAGGACACCCCTAGCACAACGTATTGCCGCGTCTTGCTTTGTGTTACATTTGATTGCTCTGTTATTTATTGTGTTCCCCCTCCGTTACTCATTTCCGGTAGACTCCGAGACCGATGCTGATGCCCCTGTGGTCGACTACGTCATCGACGACCCCTCCTTGTCTGAGCAACCAGGCAAGCCCCCCCTTTGATCACCAGATATCGCCTACTCTTCTCTATACTGCTTGCATTAGAGTAGTGTAGCATGTTACTGCTTTCCGTTAATCCTATTCTGATGCATAGCCTGTCATTGCTGCTACAGTCATTGATACCTTACCCGCAATCCTAAATGCTTAGTATAGGATGCTAGTGTTCCATCAGTGGCCCTACACTCTTGTCCGTCTGCCATGCTATACTACTGGGCTGTGATCACTTTGGGAGGTGATCACGGGCGTATACTATATACTTTACACAGTTACATTACCTGTGATACTGTTCGGAGATGGGGGCTGAAGGGGCAGGTGGCTCCATCCCGGTAGAGGTGGGCCTGGGTTCCCGACGGCCCCCGACTATTACTTTGTGGCGGAGCGGCAGGGCAGGTTGAGACCACCTAGGAGACAGGTGGGCCTGGCCCTGTTCGGCGTTCGCGGATACTTAACACGCTTAACGAGATCTTGGTATTTGATCTGAGTTGGCTACGAGCCTATACGCACTAACCATCTATGCGGGAGTAGTTATGGGTATCCCGACGTCATGGTATCAGCCGAAGCACTTCAGACGTCAGTGACGGAGCGGCGCGCGCCGAATTGGACTGGAACGCCACTAGGCTAGGTCTGCTTTCGGCCGCCCACGCAACGTGCAGGTGTGCTCAGGGCGATGGGCCCAGACCCCTGCGCGCTTAGGTTTATACCGGCGTGCTGGCCTCTCTGTTTTGCCTAGGTGGGGCTGCGACGTGTTGATCTTCCGAGGCCGGGCATGACCCAGAAAAGTGTGTCCGGCCAAATGGGATCGAGCGTGTTGGGTAAGTTGGTGCACCCCTGCAGGGAAGTTAATCTATTCGAATAGCCGTGATCTTCGGTAACAGGATGACTTGGAGTTGTACCTTGACCTTATGACAACTAGAACCGGATACTTAATAAAACACACCCTTCCAAGTGCCAGATACAAACGGTGGTCGCTCTCCCTCAGGGATATGAGGAGGGGATCGCCGGGTAGGATTATGCTATGCGATGCTACTGGAGATGCTACTTGGAGATACTCCTTGGAGATGCTACTTGGAGGACTTCAATCTACTCTCTTCTACGTGCTGCGAGGCGGAGGCTGCCAGAAGCGTAGTCTTCGATAGGACTAGCTATCCCCCTTTTATTCTGGCATTCTGCAGTTCAGTCCACCGATATGGCCTCCTTACACATATACCCATGCATATGTAGTGTAGTTCCTTGCTTGCGAGTACTTTGGATGAGTACTCACGGTTGCTTTCTCCCCCCTTTTCCCCCCTTTCCTTTCTTTCTGGTTGTCGCAACCAGATGCTGGAGTCCAGGAGCCAGACGCCACCGTCGACGACGACCCCTACTACACCGGAGGTGCCTACTACTACGTGCAGCCCGCTGACGACGACCAGGAGTAGTTAGGAGGATCCCAGGCAGGAGGCCTGCGCCTCTTTCGATTTGTATCCCAGTTTGTGCTAGCCTTCTTAAGGCAAACTTGTTTAGCTTATGTCTGTACTCAGATATTGTTGCTTCCGCTGACTCGTCTATGATCGAGCACTTGTATTCGAGCCCTCGAGGCCCCTGGCTTGTATTATGATGCTTGTAAGACTTATTTATGTTTTAGAGTTGTGTTGCGATATCTTCCCGTGAGTCCCTGATCTTGATCGTACACGTTTGCGTGCATGATTAGTGTACGATTAAATCGGGGGCGTCACACCAGGTTCGGGCCACGGAGGCGCGTAATACCCTAGTCCTCCTTTGATGTATATTTGAGTGTTCTTGAGTTCTTGAAATAGCTATGGTGTCTCTCCAGTTCCAAAGATCCGAATCCCCCTCCAGTACGCCTCGGGCCTCCTTTTATAGACAAAAGGGGTTGCCACAGTGGCACACAGGAGGTGGAAAAGTTTATAGTGGCTGAGTTTATCCTCTGGCACCGTCCGACAAACGCATTTAATGCGCTACCGACGTGCCCCTCTTGCTTTATCAGGGATGACAAGGAAGCTCGTCCCAGCTATCACCACCTCGCCTGGCTCCGACACACGTCCGAGCTGACGAGGCATTGTAGCGCCACGTTGGCTGGCTGCTGGGCTGGTGTGGTGGCGGAGTCTTCACGAAGATCTGCATGCCACCACATAGGTGCTTGCTGAGTCGGTGTGGAGGCTGCACGCTACCACGCAGATGCCTGCCTAGCTGGTTGAGCTAGCAGCTGCATGGGAGCGGTGGTGGAGCCTTGGCAGACGTGGGCCTAGCTGCGGCCCCGCAGATGTCCTCGGCAAGGGTCTTGCCGAGGGCCCGGCAAGGATCTTGCCGTGGCACTGCGGTCGTCCCCGACAAGGATCTTGCCGGGGGTCTCATGGATTTCCTTGGCAAGGATCTTGCCAAGGATCATTGTCTTCTGGTTCTCATACGATCTCGTGTATTTATGATCTCCACAAAGATCTGCATGCCACCATGGAGGTGCCTCCCGAGCCTAGGTTCCAATGTGGTTGATGGCATCGGAAACCCTTAGGCTCAAGGGTGGCGCGCTCTGTTGGCGTCAGGCAAGTTCCCCCAGCAAGGATCTTCACCGGGCTGCGGAAGCCACCCTGGCAAGGGTCTTGCCGGGGGATTCCACCTCGCCCTCTTGCTCTCTTTGCGCCTCTGGTCTTGGCGTTACTCTGGCTGTCTTGCGCCCCGGCATCCCTCCTCTGCCCTTCTCAGTGCGGCCGTGGGCGCGGCTCTGACTGCCCATGCACAAGTAAAGGGGTGCAAAAGGAGAGCCCCTAATTTTGTACACCGACAGGAGCCCCCGGGCCTGGGCCATACATAAGCGCGACGCGTTGTTGGGCTAGGCCTAGAACGGTGCGCGGGCAGGTGGGGCGGATTTTTACTGCAGTAACTTTTCTGTCCGCTGCGCTTCCCCATGACTCGCGTTGAACGCGCGACGTGGAGGGTTATGCGTGATGTGGGGGTCATGCGTGGGGCAGTTTCCGCGCGCATGCGTTACATCACATTGGATGGTAAAGAGGCGGCCCGCGCCTTCCCCGTAAAAAGGAATAAACGTGGGCGCACTGCTCATTTACCCTCTGTGCCTTCTCCAATCTCGGAACCGCCGTCCCCTCCTTCTTCCTCCTCAAGCTCTTGCTCTCGCTCGCCGCTGCCGCGTCTTCACTGTCCTTCCTTGTTCACTTCTCATAGCCTCCATGGCACCCAAAACTAGCAAAGACAAAGGAGTGGCCAAGGACGCCGGGGGGACGGAGCCGTCGGAGAGTGAGTCGGTGGCGCGGCGGACGCAACTGTTGACACCAGATTTTGGCACGGCCAAGAACTTAATTAAGATAGCCTCAAATGGAGAAGTGCTCAAAGTGAGAAAGTTCCATATCGTCAAAAGGAAATACTTTGATATTTGGGCCATAGTCATTCGGTCTCATCTCTAAGGCCGAAGTTGTGTTCGAAGTACTATTTTGTATTCAGAATACTATTCGGCTGATTACGCCCCCAAGATGGCCTCATATGGGAAAAGTTTCTACACGGATTGTCTTCGCCTCGTCGAAAAGATCGATTTCGACATAAAGATCGTCTCAATCCGAGGTCATATGTAAAAGTTCGAGCCCGCACAGTGCGACCCTCCAGTGAGCAAAAATATGACGCCTGGAACCAGACACATATGTGGGTATGTCTGATGTGCTGCGTGAATAATTAGCTGTCTTGCACGAGGGATTTGACCCTCGAGATGACCTCTGATGAAAAAACGTTCAACATGAAAGTTGTCCGTCTCGTCGAAACGGTCAAGATTGCTTTTGGGCTCGTTTCCATCTGAGGTCGGTTACCACCTCAAAAGAGACCCACAGTATGCAGCCAGTTTTAGACCGAACAGTTTTGGAAAGTTCGAACAAAATCAATCCGAATTTGGCTAGGGTTTTGGACGTGAATCCAAGCCGTTTCCTTGCACGAAAAGTCCAGCCCCCTCTTATATACTTAAGGGGTGACGGCCGATTGAGCAACACCAATTGAACAAACACATCTACTACTTTTTCGTGTTCATCTACTTTTTATCTCTCCTTTGTATCTTTCTTCTCGTTCTTCGCTAGTTCTTCATGCTGGAGGGCTGCGGATCCACGAGGCTCTAGGGGCAAGCGAATCGACCTGGAGCAGCCCATATCCGCCGCGAGCCCTGACGGGGTCCCTCCCGGGCAAACGGGGCTTCGGGTCTACAAAAGCATCTACCGATTGTCCTGCGTATCGCGCTGCCGGTCAGATCTCCTTCGACGCGAGCTGCGGTGCATCACCCCCGGCGTCGAGGGTACACTGTGACGTGTTCATGTGCGAACACACTTTTTGGCGACTCCGTTGGGGGACGAAGCTTTGAACGGTCTCCGGCCCGTTCTTGCTACGAAGAGATCGTCTTCTAGGGTTTGCAATCTACAAAGGTAACATGAATACCCAATTCACTTATGTAGATGCAAATAATGCATATGTTGTTGCTAGATTGTTTAATGAGCATAATGTATTGGCTAGCCCTAGATTTATCAATCATTCATTTAATTATGTGCAACAGCCGATGCAACGAAATCTCCATGCTTCTACCTCATAATTTTAGCAACATGGAACATATGTATACGAACTCCCATGCATCGGCAGCCCCACAAATCCATATGCCGATGAACAACATGATGAGTTCTGTTAATCAAGTTGAAACACTTCACATAGGAACTTATGATAGTATGCAACATCGGTAACTAGCTTGCAATATGTCAATCAAAACATGCCGATGGATACGGGAATTGGCCATGCTACTACTAGTTATCCGGCCAATTACCCTCAATCATCATATGCTACACCGCATGCTACTAATTGTTTGGCACCGTATGCAACTATGGGTATTCATAATTCGACTTCGTACCTTCACGCTAATAGCCGAATAAGTGAAAAGTCTATAGGATCACATGTGTCTTCACCTAGTATCGTAGCATACAATGTTTCCCCTGCAAAATTACAGAATTTTGGTAACATATCGTTACCAAAAGAGTCTAAAAGTGTCGGGGGCAATTCTATCCAGATTGGGTCATTAAGAAAAATCTTACATCTTTTTGGGATGAATGCAATGTTGTTCTACATGAATTAATAAAAGAGGGAAGGCCTATTAATTCTGCTGCAATTCAAGCAAGATTATGTCAAAAATAGAAAGCATTGGGTGTGGATAGAATTATCAAAAAAGATGGTGATTCGGATAACAAAGTTAATTCGACTACTGAAAAGACCGAATCAAATATTACGTATGCCGAATCCATTCTAGAAAAACAGGATGACAAGGTGTTGGGGAGCTATTCGAAAGAGGAACAACCTATCATTCAAGTAAAGCAACCATCATGCTCTCCCAACGTGTTTGAAAAGGTATGTCTAGCAAGTGATTTACCTATCCGATTTGGTCGCAACTTTATTGTTGATGCTTCTATAGAAATTCTCATAAGTAATTTTGAAAGACCAATGACAAAGGGAAATTTACTTGTTAGCAATAAAACTGTTATAGAACATATCGGTTAGTCTATTATGCCATTTATAAAGACCGATAGTGACCTATTATTGCAGCCAAAGTTTTCCCCATTGCTTTATCAAAATTTCATATCTAATTGGGCATCTTTGCTTGTTTCTTACTTGGCTTGCACTTGGTCTCAATTGAGACATGTGTATTCTAACTATTTTCATTTCAGAAATTTAAAGCCAAGGTCAAATTCTTTTGAAAAATCCGATGCTAATATAATATCTTATCCAAATACATCGGAGATAGGGTGTAAAACACAATGCATAGCCGAATGGGGAGATTCTAAATCTGAACCATTCATTTGCTCAACTCCAAAGCCGTTTGCACACCAAGATTGGCTAGAAAATAAGAAGTATACCTTCAATTCAAGCATGTGTGATCAAATATTTGATTTGTTGCTGAAAAATAATTACATTAGAGTTCTTGATCACCATGTGGAGCCATCAATCCAAGGAAGAATGTATTGCAAGTTGTATGATTCGTCCAAGCATAATTTTGAGGATTGCAACATGTTTCGTCAAATAGTTAAATTGGCCATTGATAAAGGACGATTAAAATTTGTTGAAACACCAAGGGATGACCAGTCTATTTTGATTGGTCCTAATGGAAAAAGGTTTTTGAATCGGCTGCTTCAACACGATTCCTTTAAAGATGAGAAGGTAAAAACTACAGGTGATGGGATCAAGCTTGCAAGTAAAAACGTTGTTCAAGAGCACAATGAAAATATTCTTGAAGGCATGAGTTCTATCAAAGATACAATGAAGACGCCAAGGACTGGGGGGCAACAAGAAAATCCAAAGATCGCTGCAAGTTAAGACAAAGAGATAAAGGCCGCAACAAGCACAAGTGCAAGAAATCCAAGGTCACTGTTGCACAATTATTAGATAAATATGGAAAGAAGAGTGAAGAGAAAAGTGCTTATCGGACAACTAATGGAAAAGCATCAAGATCACCCCCTAGGCGCAAACCCGAGGATTGGTATTGGCAAAATGAGAATTCTAATACGGTATATTCATATCCATATTTTGTACCACCAATGCCAATGCCATGGATACCTTCCTATGATCATGTAAATCCGTATCCATCGTGGGACAAGTATGATACAAGGGCGTATTCTTCACCTTATTTTAGACCATCTCACAAACATTATGCAGCTCGAAAAAGATCAACATCTGAACAATCACATGTCAAAAACCGTTTCAATCATAAGGAACCGGTCTGGAGCTCAAGGAACAAGAAAGAGGTGGTCGAACAAATTTATCGTGTAAAAAAGAGGGCTGTAAGAGTGCTACTTCAGATTTGATCTCAAATGAGAAGGAGCCAATTAAAGTATTGACATTGGCTACTAATGGCGATGAGGCAAGTCAATCAAGTGCCAAATCTGAAGAGAAGAAGTTGAGAGTGCACAAGGTAGAACAAGAATTGCCATTGCTTCAAACAAAATCACAACTGGGGTGCCCACTCGGCTTATCTTATTGGCAAAAAAAGAAATTACAAAAACTTAGTGCACAAGAACTTAAACAAAGGAACATGGCATGGTTCCCAAAGTAAGTACTCAAAATAAGAATGGTGTGCAAGCTTCCATCGCAATAAGTGTGACAAAGGTAAAGAAGGAAAAGAGTGAAAATTATGAACGACCAAGCTGAAGGTTTCAACGTCCTCAGTGCACACATTATCCACATTCTCCAACTATGCTATTTATGCCGATGGCATGGAATTCATCCTCAGGTATGACCTGTTATCCTCCATGGACTTATTTTAATCCATGGACGCAATATAACTTCTTACATCATGAAAGGGTTTTACCACATCAGCATTGATTTGATTAGCTGCATTTTGTTGCTGATCCATATGGCCGATATAAAATTATCGCCCTAAGCATAAACATGGCCAATATAGAAATTATCGCCCTAAGCACATAAAATGGCCGATGGAGTGTTGACATCGTCCTTAGGAAAAGCATCATGCAAGTTATTTTTTGGCACACAAGTTTGCCGAAAAACAAGGGGGCATGTGTTGAAACCAGATTTTGGCACGGCCCAGAACTTAATTAAGATGGCCTCAAATGGAGAAGTGCTCAAAGTGAGAAAGTTCTGTATCGTCAAAAGGAAGAAGTTTTATATTTGGGCCATAGTCATTCGGTCTCATCTCTAAGGCCGAACTTGTGTTCGAAGTACTATCTTGTATTCAGAACACTATTCAGCTGATTACGCCCCCAAGATGGCCTCATATGGGAAAAGTTTCTATACGGATTGTCTTCGTCTCGTCGAAACGATCGATTTCTACATAAAGATCGTCTCAATACGAGGTCATATGCAAAAGTTAGAGCCCGCACAGCGTGACCCTCCAGTGAGCAAAAATATGACGCCCGGAACCAGACACATATGTGGGTATGTCTGATGTGCTGCGTGAATAATTAGCTGTCTTGCACGAGCGATTTGACCCTCGAGATGACCTCTGATGAAAAAACGTTCAACATGGAAGTTGTTCGCCTCGTCGAAAAGGTCGAGATTGCTTTTGGGCTCGTTTCCATCCGAGGTCGGTTACCACCTCAAAAAAGACCCACATTATGCAGCCAGTTTTAGACCGAACAGTTTTGGAAAGTTCGGACAAAATCAATCCGAATTTGACTAGGGTTTTGGACGTGAATACAAGCTTTTTCCTTGCATGGAAAGTCCAGCCCCCTCTTATATACCTAAGGGGTGACGGCCGATTGAACAACACCAATCGAACAAACACATCTACTACTTTTTCGTGTTCATCTACTTTTTATCTCTCCTTTGTATCTTTTTTATCTCTCCTTTGTATCTTTCTTCTCGTTCTTCGCTAGTTCTTCATGCTGGAGGGCTGCGGATCCACGAGGCTCTAGGGGCGAGCGAATCGACCTGGAGCAGCCCATAGCCGCCGCGAGCCCTGACGGGGTCCCTCCCGAGCAAATGGGGCTTCGGGTCTACAAAAGCATCTGCCGGCTGTCCTGTGTATCGCGCTGCCGGTCAGATCTCCTTCGACGCGAGCTGCGGTGCATCACCCCCGGCGTCGAGGGTACACGGTGACGTGTACGTGTGCAAACAGCAGCTCGCCTACTTTCCCTCGACGGTCGACGTGATCCACCTCCGGGACAACTTCAAGCCCCTGTGGGGGTGCAAGATGGCGGGAGAGACGACGGGGCATCTGTCCACGCGCATCATCCTCGCTGGTTTCGCCAAGGCCGACCCGAATCGGTACCCATTCTTCGTCGACTACTTTTCCTGCGGCCTCTGCCCCCTTTTCCGATTTCTTCAATGATGTCATGCAAACCTATGGCTTCCACATTCTGGATTTCACTCCAAATGCCGTGGCGTGCATGAACCTTTTCGCCCATCTCTGCGAGGGCTTCGCCGGAGTGCATCCCAACATGGCGCTTTTCCGCCACTACTTCTATCCTCGGATCCAGAAGGGAGGTGCCATCTCCGGTTGTGTCGCCTGGATCCCAAGGACCCAGGAGAAGGGGACATATCCAGAGGGCGCTTAGAAGGAGAGGTGGGAGGAGTGGCGGAGCCGGTGGTGCTGGATTGAGGAAGAGGACCCACATGAATTTTGCCAAGTTCGCCAGGCGCCGCCGGTTCGCAGAGACGACTGGGGCAATGTCAACGCCCAGGAAGGGAAGCTCATGATCGCCATCACCAGAATCCATCGCCTCACCATCGCCGGGCTCACCCTGGTGATGATGGGGCGGATTTCATCCGCCGCCGCATCGCTCCACTGCACAATAAGGGGAGGCCGGCCTGGCTCTTCAAGAATGCGGCAGACATCATGCGGCTTCGCCCTAGCTTGAACCACAACTTCACAGTGATGGGGCACGCCCACTTCTGCCAGCGGCTTTTTCAGCTCGACGTGAACCGCGTCGGCAGGGCCGAGAGGACCGGCAAGTTCGCGAAGGCCGGTAAGGTCGCCAAGGGGCCCCTGTTTGGGTTGCCGCCGGGGGTGGTCCACTGAGCAACAACTCCTGCCAAACCGACATCATCGCCATGATGACGGACTATAATGCGCATGGCCTTGACCCAAATTGGGCCGAGCCGGAGGCGGGTCAGGTGCAGAAGTTCTTCGACACCTTGTCAGAGAAGTACGTCCGCGAAGAGCCGCTGCTCATCCAAGACACCACCCAAGCGCAGTTGGACTATATCATCGCCAGGGCGGCGGAGGGGGAGCTCCCCAAGGAGGCCGGCAGTGCTGGCGGCGTGGAGGACATGGTCGCGGTGGCCGCGGAGGAGAAGGAGCTCGCCTAGTTGGTGGAACCTGCTGGGGAGGCCAGTAGCGCCGGCATCAGGGCCCCTCTCATTGAAGATGACGTCGACGAGTCATCCGGGGAGGAGGCCGAGGCTGTCGAGCCCCGAGCCACAGGGAGAGGGCGTGTCCTGGGGCGGGCCAGCTCTAGTGAGCCGGTTCGGCCCGGCAGGGCTGCACAACTGCAACAACCTCAGGAGGCGTCCGTGCGCCAGACGAGGGCCGCGGCGGCGGGGAAGGCGGTGAAGGCTACGGTGGCAAAGAAGAAAGCGACTGCCTCTTCTTCATCCAAGCGTCCTCGGACTCCACCTGCTTCCCCTCCTCCCATAGACGACGACACGGAGGTCATCTTCAACCTCGGGTCCCTTAGCTTGAGGAGGAAGAGGAAGGCAGCGGAGGAGGAGGCGGAGGATGAGTAAGTATCTTGTCTTTCATCATCCCCGTCCCCTTGGGCCATGCCGCTTTTATTGACTTGTCTTCATATTTGCAGGGATATGGAGACGCTGGCCTAGAGGGTGGCGAAGAGAGCCAGGGTGTCGATGGGTGGCCAGCCCCCAGTGGGCACCTCGAGTACACCGCTGGTGGTGGAGAGCAGCCCCCGGCGCAGCCCCCAGCGTGCGTTCATCACTCGCTCCCCATCGACGTGTGCTGGGACACGATCTCTTAGTGCTGACCTTGCCATGGTTGCAGGAGGAGGACGACAGCAGGAGGAGCCACTGAGGGCCACCCCCAACACACCGCCACCATCAACCACGCCGCCCCGAGGGGTGTCCCCGGCAAGGGCACCAAGCACCGAGCCCATGCACATGGAGGAGGAGGAGGCGAACCCGAGCGCCGGCGGCTCCGCCTCGGCACCGAATGTTGGCGGGGAGGGGGCCACTTCATCCCATCTTGGCACGGGTGAGTTGTTTGCCTCCTATTCCCGCTCGTTTTTCTTCTTTCGAGTTTTGATCTTGACTTCGGCTCATTCTCCTTCTTGGTATCCAGATCCTTCCTTGGCAGACCGGGAGGATGTGGACACTGTCATCGAGGAGGTCGCCAGGGATGCCGAGGCCAACGAGATCGCCACTGAGGAGGCCGCCAAGGGTGTTGCTGAGGACACCGCCAAGGGGCCTGCCAGGGATACCGGCGAGGCCGCTGCCGAGGAGGCCGACAAGGGGCCTGCCGGGGAGGCCAGCAAGGCCGCTGCCGGGGAGGAGGTGGTTGACGACCATCCTTCCTCCTCTGCCGCCTCGGGCTCGGGAAAGTATCTGAAGGTGAACGACTACCTGTTTGTCCACCTCCCATGGACGGCGAGCACCAGGGTACCACCAAGGGGGAGGTGTTCGACGACGAGGTGCTTGCCGCCGCTGGGCTCGAGGTCATTGACGAACCAAGCGTCGGTGGCGGCGGTTCCCAGGAAGAGCGGCTCCTCCAGGGCATGAGCGCCAACTTCCACAAGCTTCAGGTGCTTCACCGTGCCCGCCTGGACAAGGCCAAGTCCAGGATGGCGGCGGTGGACAAGGCAGAGTTGGACCTCGAGGGGCGTGTCACCGAGACGCAGGCTTGGTTCCGCCAGGCCTGTGAGGAACTGGAGACCGCCCAGGATCTGCTGGCCGAGCGCAAGCTAGAGCTTGTCATGAAGCAGGCCGATATTGAGAAGGCCCAGGAGGCGGCGAGTCAATAGGCCGCCAAGGACGAGGCCGCTCGGCGTCAGCACCAGGCCAAGCTGAACTCCCAGGAGGAGGACCTTGCCGCCCGCGAGGATAAACTTGCCGCGACACTCCACGGCAAGGACCAGGAGGTCAAGGAGCTTGTCGTGCAGCGGACCCAGGAACTGGAGCAAAGGGACGAGGAGACACTCAATGTTCATGCCCAGGTCCATGCCGACAAGGTGAATGAGCTGGAGGTGGAGCGGGACGGGCTGAATAAGCAGATCCAGGAGCTGACAGGGGAGAGGGACACTAACAAAGGCGAGTTGGCTGACGCGCAGGCCACAGTCCTCAGCAAGGCCGAGCTACTCTCCAAGGCCAACGGCTCCATCCAAGACCTGAAGTTGAAGCTGGAGGGTCTTGAGGGGACGTTGGCGGAGGTCGGGGCCCGGGAGGAGACCCTGACCAAGAATCTGGAGGAGGAGAGGCAGCTGCGGAAGAATGAAGCCGCCAACCATGAGGATTTTGTGAAGGGCGAAAACCTCTAGATCAGCCGCCACGCCGACATTGCCGGTAGGATCACCATGCAATTGGCTACCATGGGGATGCCAAATGTGAGGTACGTCCCGGAGCCGAACATGAGTCCCAATGCTAGACTAACCTTGTTCTTCGAGGGTGTTCTCGGGGCCCTGGAGCAGTTCCGCTCTAACAGGGCGGCCTCTCTGGCCGATGAGGCCCGAAGGCTTTGCTAGGGTGCCATGACCAAGGTCCTCACCAAGGTGGTGTACTAGAACCCTGACCTCGACTTTGAAGTTGCGCTGGATAGCTTGCCAGAGGACGTGGACCCCGCGACGCTCGAGGAGCATATCGAGCCCGTCATCAGCCGCATCGACGGAGTTCGGAGGATAGAAGGCCAGCGCCGGGACTAGGCACCCCATTTCTTATTGCCACTGTAGGTTCACAACCAAGACAATTTATATCTTTAGTTAGAAACGCAGCAACAATTAATGTAATATAACTCTGCAGTGCTTCTGAAATGATGCATGTTATTTTCCCGTTTGATCTCCCTTTGTATGTCCACCCTACGTTAATCGGGTATGATTGCCGGCGCGAAAACCCAGGCCGCGGCGCCTTGAGAATGGATCCCCACAATGGCCTGCGGGGTATGCTTGCTGCCGGGCAAACCACCTCACTACTCTTAACGCGGCCGCTCGAACTGTCAAGCGGACTCGAGATCGAACGAGAGCATTGCCAATCGCAGAAGGTCACCCCGCCGTTCTCGACACAGCCGCTCGAACTGCTGAGCGGACTCGAAACAGAACAAGGGTGTTGCCAATAGTGGCAAGGCCCCATTGCATGCAGGGTTTCCATACACAGGGCAAGATCGTCGAGGACAATAACCTTATATATAAAAAGGAATTACTCAAATTTTTGCATGACTTAGCTTTTCTGCCGCTGCGTGAGTGTTCACTACATCCACCGAGGACGCCACTTGTTCACTCATCTTCTTCCTTGGAGTGACGACCATGATGAGGCCGCTGCTTCAATTAGACCAGATTTCCACAACTGCGCATCCCCCTACCTGGCGCGCCAGAGATGTCGGTGGGAAACGATACCTATGGGATCACTGGGATCCCTTCTACGGTTGGCGGGCGCGGGGTTGTGCAAAGAGCAGGTCTGGTGGTCAGCACAATGATCGTTTACCCAAGTTCGGGCCGCGGAGGCGCGTAATACCCTAGTCCAGCTTTGATGTATATTTGAGTATTCTTGAGTTCTTGAACTAGCTACGGTGTCTCTCCAGTTCCAAAGATCCAAATCCCCCTCCAGTATGCATCGGGCCTCCTTTTATAGACAAAAGGGGTTGCCACAATGGCACACATGTCGGGTCGTAGGTGGGACATATGCCAACGGGTGGCTTATCATTGTGGGAGCCAGTAAGACGTCGCCGGTGCCTGGAAACGGGATGAGGTGAAGACATGCACGCCGGCAAATCTTACCCAGCTTCGGGGCTCTCCGTGGAGATAACACCCCTATTGCCGCTCTGCGGGGTCTCCGCATGATCACTAGATGAACAAGTAGCTACATGATGCTCCTTGAGCTATTTGGCGAGAGGAGGAAGAAGGGCACGGCTCGCTCTCTTCTCCTCCCTATGTGGTGTCTAAAACTAGCATGGATCCACCCTTTGCATGGGTGCCCTAGGGGGTTTATATAGGCCTACCCTCCGGGGGTACAATGGTAATCCGGCTGGGTGTGGGGCCCAGCCGTCTGTGTCTACACTCATCGGCTTCTGCGCCGGCTGCTGGGGCCCGCCGGCTGCGGGCTCCTTGGTCGACAGGCAGGCCCCACTGTCATGGGCCTTGTCGGTGGCTGGTTACTGTTGCTCAATCCTGGTGACAAGGGCTTCGCCGAGGTGGGCATGGCTACAGTGTAGCCGTCCGGCGGGTGATCGCTGTAGCCTCACCACGTCTTGTCTCCTTAATGGGGCGTCTCCTTCGAGGGAGGTGGCAAGCCGGCTATGGGGAGCCAGCTCTGTCTTGGGCTGACTGGGGGAGGCCTGGCCGCCTTCGGGTGTCTCTCTGCCCGAGGGGCCCATCGCCCGTGGGCCGTGCTGGCAGCCCATCGTGGATGACCTCAGGGTCAACATGGGAACAGTGCCGCGCCGGATGGGTCATGGCCACCCGTACGGCGCACTGTGCCAGGCGTGCTCCGGGATTCGGGGGTGGCAGGCTTTACTATAGCCATGCCCCGTCACATCGCCGTTATGTGGATGCAGACTTCGAGGGTACGATCTTGACCGCTTTGTGGGAGCCGGCTTCTTGGAGTCGGCCTTCTCGCGGCCGGCTTCTTGGAGCCGGCCCTCCCATGACTTTCTTCATGAGGGCTAAAGTCGGGCCGCCCTCCGTTAGTCGGCCTGGGAGACAGCCGGCAAGGGAAAGGCGGCCTCACGTCTTGGATTCTTGAGGGCCGGATCGGCTCGTAATTTTTTCAGAAGGGCCAGGGGGAGCCGGCTAGGATACCCGTGGTCATTTACTCCGACAGTAGTCCCCGAAGCTGATCGAGCTTCGAGGCTGACAAAGGGACGAGAAGCTTGGTCAGCTTCCTATCCTGAGGGGCCGGCTTTGCTTGTGCGCACCGTCTTTGGAAAGCTTTGTTTCTCGTAGGCGGGAACGCGGGTCGGCCTGCGTGCTGACCGCGCACCATCCCGCGGGCCATGTGGCAAGGAAATCCTGCCAACACACGTGCGCGACGGGACGCCGCCGCAGGCCCGGGCCCGCCACTCCTAGGCCTCGGCCCGAGCGCGGATCTTCTGCGGCCCACACGGACCGCTCGCCTTCCCACGGCGGTTTTATTACGCCATCAGGGTGCAATAATCGTGGGACGTGGTGGAGTGGGCGCAGTTGATCCCACGTTCCCCCACGCCACGCCTCCTCGGCTCTGCCGCGCGGGTCTATAAGTAGGGGGAGGAGAAGGAGCGGCAGAGGCTCGCACGCTCTCCCTCGCTCCGCCCCTTCTCACTTTCCTTCTTCTTCCCTTCGCCGCTGCAGCAACCCATTGCCGCGCCGTTCCGCCGTCGGACCTCTCGGTTCCTTTGGTCCCGCCGTAGCGGGGTCGTGCGTGTCTCCGCCGTCGCATCATCCTGCTCCTCGCCGCGTCGCTCCCATGGCGTTGTCGAGCTCGTGGGATGGCTCCAACGTCCACGAGGACCACGTCGAGTTCCTCCGCCGGACGCGGCGCCTGCCCGGCGAGAACTTCGAGCGGGTTCGTCAGGCGCCGGTGAGGGAGATTTCGCCGGCACCGGAGGAGGGCGAGCGGGTGATCTTCCGCCCGCACTGCCTGCACGGCTTCGGCCTCCAGGCGAGCGGATTCCTTCGAGCTTTCCTTGAATTCTACCACCTCCAGCCGCATCACCTCATGCCCAACGCGGTGATGCTGCTGTCGGCTTTCGTCACCCTGTGCGAGGGCTTTCTTGGGGTTCTCCCCACTCTCGAGCTCTGGGGGGAATTCTTCCAGAGCAAGCTCGGCACCGTCGTCACGGGCGTGCCCGCCCCCTACGGAGCCTTCATTGCCATGAGGCGGACGGGCGAGAACAATCCGTTCCCGCCCATCCCGCTGATCCAGTCGGTGAAGCTCTGTCAGAAGTCCTATTTTTACGTGAAGAACGTCGCCCAGCAAGGCGACTACGTTAACCTGCCGGCTTACGTAGCCGGCCCGCCGGCTGGGAGGCAACCCTCGTGGAGCTACCGGGCCAGGTCGTTGTCTCAGGCCAGGAATGCAGCCGTCTCCCGGCTCCGGGTGATGATCCAGTCGGAGGGCCTGACCGGAGCCGACTTGGTGGCCGCCTTCGTGGAGCGCCGAGTACTTCCGCTCCAAGGCCGGCCTCACATGATTTGCCAGATGACCCGCTGCTTCGACCCATGCCGTCTGACCACCAGGGAGATGCCTCATGCAGAGGTGTCTTACATGGTGAACTACATCTCCAACTGCAAGCTCGCCGAGGATTGGCGATACGGCAAGGGGCCGTATTCTCGCGCCACCCCTCCGCATGCCGTAAGTTTTTCTTCTTTTCTTCCTTTTTGTAGCCGGCCTCATGATGGCCGACCTCTGATCAGTTGGTTTGCCCTTAGCAGAACCCTCTTCTTCCGCCGACGGCCGGGGCCGCAGGGGTAGAGCGCCAGCTCCTCCTCGACCGCACGGTGGATGACGCCGACGATCCGGACCTGGGAGCGGCCGCCATGGAAGATGCCATCGTGGGGGAAGGCGACGAGGCAGGAGGTGCGAGGCTCGGCGCCGGCTTCGAGGACTGGCCGGACGACGACGAGGTCGAAGCCGCCCCACACCGCCAGCCGGCGCTTGATCATCAAGGCGCGAGCCCGTCTGCCGCGCCGGCTGCCCGTGGCGGCGCGCAGAAGCGCCGGGCCGCGTCGACCTTCTTCGGCAGCCGGCCGAAGAAATCCAAGGCTTCCACGGCGGCGACCAAGCGGGATGAGGCGGCCGTGAAGGCGGCCCGCTTCTGCAAGGCGGTGAAGCAGCCGGAGGCGATCTCGGCGTAAGTCGTCAAATGTCTTGTGTATATATATATTATTATTTTTTGTCCTCTTCGATTGAAGCTCTTCTAAACCTTTCTTTGCTCGCCGGACAGGGCACCGCTTTCCCTTGAGCGAGGTCCTGGCGGCTCCGTAGTCGGGCCAACTGGAGGGTCCTCAGGCTCCCGTCGCATGGATCCCCGCGCCGACCTTAGGGAGGCCACGGAGCGGAACGCACGGGAGGCGCTGGAGGAGCGGGAGGCGGCGGAGCGAAGGACCGCCCAGGCGGCGAAGGAGCAGGCCAACGCGGAGGCCAAGGCCCGGGCGGAGGCGGCAGCCGCGGAGACGGAGGCGGAGGCCTCGCACAACCAGCCTCCGCTGCTCGTCGTTCCCCTCCGCGCCGTGGCCCCCGACATCCCCGTGCCCTCGTCGGAGGAGGTCGACCAAGACCCGCCGGTGATGGAGAGGAGGGAGGACCACGTGGTCTTCGTGGAGGGGGCGCCGCAGACGGCGCCGACTGGAGCAGGCCAAAGCGGCCAATCAGCCGCGGCGCTAGAGCAGCCGGCCGGGGGCGAGCCGGAGGCAGGGGCCGGCCTCGAGGTGCAGCCGGCATTGCGCCGGCGCGCAGGGGGAGGCACCTCCGCGCCGGAGCCGCACCGAGCTGCGGGCGCCAGCCAGATGGCGGAGGCCCTGGAGGCGGCCAGCGTCAGCATGTCCGAGTGGACTCCCAGCGGGGGGACGGGCGAGCTGAATGCGGCGGCCCAGGAGGTCCGGAACCGGCTTCAAGCCCAGGCCGCCTCGCTGCAGCGATACACCCAAGAGTTCCTCGCGACGCGGGCCGTCATTCGGGTGAGCCTGCTGGCCTTGGTTATTTTGCTCTTTTGATTTCTTCCGTGGGGGCGTGTCAGCGCACCCACTGGGTGTAATCCCCGAGTTCTGAGTCGGCTGCTGCGCAGGCGGCTTGCAACTTACTAGGTCCTGACAACTATCTTATCCTCGCCTTCTGTCTGATCTTCCAGGAGTATCATAACCTCCGCGCTGCTGCCTTCAACTCCCAGGCTCAGGAGCTAGGCCGGAAAACCGAGGACCTGACCAGCAGCCGGAGTGCGTGCTTTGTTTCGTTCATCTCCTGTGGGGGCGCGTCAGTGCACCTACTGGGTGTAGTCCCCGAGATTCGGGCCGACTGCTAAGCAGTCGGGTCGGATCTTCCTTGACGACTTCTTCCTTATTGAATTTTCCTTTGTCTTCATGCTTGCAGGAGCCAATGCCGACTTGAGGGGGCAGCTCAGCGGGGCCCAGGCCGCCCTTCGCGCCAAGGAAGACGAGTACAACGCCTTGGTCCTGGAGCGTGACCGCCTGGCCAAGAAGTTGGCCGACCAGGAGGAGAGCCACAAGGCGGCCCTGAAGAAGGCGCAGGACAGCGAGGACGCCCTGAAGGCCGAGTTCAAGACCGAAGCGGCGGGCTGGGCTGAGACACAACAAGCGCTGAGCGAGGGCTTCGGTCGTATTGAGGATCTGATCGATGGTAAGCCGCCTTCCTCACTCCTTGCTTGCCCCTTGCGCCCTGATTTGTGTTCTGACTTGTGCTGCTTCTTGTTCTCTGTGCAGACTACTTTCCCGGCTACTCCATCTTCGCCACCCAAACCATCGAGGCCCATCGCGAGGCGCGCCGGTAGGCGGGGGCTGAAATCGCGCCAAACGCGAGCCGGACGCTTGAGGAGCAACTCTTGGCGGTCCAAGCCCGGCTGCAGCCGGCTCACCGTATGCTCCGCCGCCTCCAGCGCGCCGGGGCGCATGTGTGGGCCGCCCTCTGGCCAGGCGAGATGATTCCCCGCACCCCGAGTCGGACTTCCGACTGGCTGGAGGTTGCGGTTGGCTGCTTCGAGGCCTGGAAGGCATCAACAGCCCGACTTGGAGCTGGGCGGGCGCTGGAGTTCGTCCGAGCCTGGTATTCAGGGCTGAGCCTGGACCAGCTATGCACCTGGCGGCTGGAGGCCGACGAGGAGATGGAGGAGGTGCGGCCGGCTATCGCTCAACGTGCTTCGACGATCGCCGAGTGCACTGACATCAGCGTCTTCGCTCCTGAAATAAATGACGACGGCGTTGCCCAGCCGGAGGAGTGGTTCGGGCTGGACCCGGTAGCAGGTGAGGACTCGGCAGAGGAGATCGCCTCTAGCGATGAAGGCGAAGACGACGAAGGAGAGGAAGGCGAAGACGTTGAGCCGGCCGGTGAAGCGGCCAGCCAACCTCAGCTTGACCGTGCCTCCAGCAACGAGGCGCGTGCTAGCGCGCCCTCTGCGGGAGGCAGTGATCATGCCGAGGTTCGCCAGCTGGCCACTCCTCCAGCCGGCACTGCCGTCTCCACCGACCTGCCCGACTCGCCAGTCGCTCCCTTGGCTTAATCTGCCGTCATTGCTTTTCCTGCTTGTTACCCTTTGAACAATTTTTGTTAAACTTGCGCAGTTCCACCCACTGGGGGGTGTATTCGAACTATGTTGGATGCTGGCCTTTTGAAGGTCTTCTGTGTAAATATGATTGTGTGCGTGTTTGGTTTCCATTCGCGTATGCTTTTTATCCTTAGGTTGTTTCCTTTGCCGCCTTCCCCTTTTGGGAAGGCAAGTACTCGAGCTTTCTTAGATTGAAGCGAGGTGAATGGAAGCCGGACGGCCGGCTACTCTGGTAGTCGGTCGGTGGTGGGATAAAAACCGGCTTTTGTTATATTAGTCCGTTAGTCCCTAGCCGTTTTTCGTGTGGGCGTCCTTTCCTGCCTTTAACTCTTGCCAGCCGGACAGCCGGTTCTTCGAACTGCGACTTTTGGCAAGAGAAGGCTTGGGTGCCGGCACACTACTTGTGTGACCGCGGGTAGGACTTCTAATATAACTCCAGGTGGCCAGTCCCCGGGCCGACTAGTCGAACCCGGTGCCGGACGAAAAAAGTGAATGTAATGACAAGGTCATAAGCATGATATTCTTCATTTATAGATAAAAGATGGCAGTCCCCGAGCTCTCCTCGGGGGGCCTATTGTCTCGTACTTAGTACAAAAGTTAGCGTGATGCATATTGCATTTCAACTGTAAAATCTTCGGAGGAGGTTGGCGTTCCATGGTCGTTCCGACTCCTTGCCAGAATCATCTCTCTTGCGTGCCTTCGGTTTCTGCGCGTTGATCAGGTAGTAGGAGTTGTTGCCTAAAGCTCTGCTGATGATGAAGGGGCCCTCCCAAGGGGCCGAGAGCTTGTGCTGGCCGGCTATTCGCTGGATCAGCCGGAGCACAAGAACGCCCTCTTGGAAGGATCTTGGCTTGACCTTCCGGCTGTGATAGCGGCGCAGGCCCTGCTGATAGATGGCGGACCGGCTGAGGGCTAACAGCTGGCCTTCTTCTAGCAGGTCGACGTCGTCTTCTCGTGCTTCCTTGGCCTCCGCCTCCGTGTACATGGTTACCCGAGGCGAGTCGAACTCGATGTCAGTTGGGATGACCGCCTCAACACCATACACGAGGAAGAAAGGAGTGAAGCCGGTTGACTTGTTTGGGGTAGTGCGCAGACTCCAGAGAACGGCCGACAGCTCATCGAGCCAACAGCCGGCCGAACGCTCTAGTGGTACGAACAATCGGGGCTTGATGCCGGAAAGGACGAGGTCGTTGTCTCGCTCGACCTGGCCGTTTGACTGCAGGTGGGCAACGGACGCTAAGTCCAACTGGATGCCCCGCGTCGCGCAGAAACATGCCAAGGCTCCCTTGGCGAAATTCGTGCCATTGTCGGTGATGATGCTGTGTGGCACGCCGTACCGAGTTGTTATATCTGCGATAAATGTCACGGCAGTCGGCCCATTCAGCTTCTTGATCGGCTTTGCCTCAATCCATTTTGTGAATTTGTCCATGGCGACAAGCAGATGTGTCATGCCGCTGCGCGCCGTCTTGAATGGGCCCACCATGTCCATTCCCCAAACAGCGAAGGGCCAAGTGAGGGGAATGGTCTTGAGTGCCGAATCCGGCATGTGTTGCTTGGAGCTGAAGAGTTGGCACCCTTTGCAATGTTTAAATAACTCCTTGGCGTCATCCAAAGCAGTCGGCCAAAAGAAACCATGGCGGAAAGCTTTGGCGACGAGTGATCTTGAGGCCGCATGGTGGCCGCATTCTCCTTGGTGGATGTCTCTGAGGATTGCAATGCCCTTCTCTTGCTCGACGCATCGCTGGAGGACTCCAGTGACACTGCGCTTGACGAGCTCTCTGTTGACGATTGTGTATGCTCCGGCTCGGTGTTGGACTTGTCTTGCCTCTGTGTCGTTAGCCGGCAGATCTTGATTTATTAGGAAGTTGAGGATGGTCTGGGCCCATGACGGGGCTGCGACCTCTTCCATTGCCAACACGGCTACTGCGACCAGGGCAGGCGGGCTGGGTGGTGAAATGCTGGAGTCGGCCGCCGGCTGTTGTGTTAGTGCAGTCCCGGGGCCGACTACCGCAGTCCCCGAACTGGGTGTGGCAGTCCCCGGGTCGGGTGTAACTGCGGAAGTCCCCAAGCCGCCTACTGACGTCCCCGGGCCGACTATCGAAGTCCCCGGGTTACCTGCTTGGTTCTTCGAGCCGGACCCGGCCTCGTCGGGATCAGGCGGCACGAAGATGGAATTGGACTCTGGAGACGGCTTGATAGACGGCTTGAGGAGGCGTTGTAGAGAGACACCGGTTGGTATTGCCTGCCGAGTGGAGCCTATTCGAGCCAGGGTGTCAGCTGGCTCGTTGTCGGCTCGCGGTACGTGGAGGAACTCGCATCCTTCAAAGTACCCGCTGATCTGCTGAACAAGGAAGCGGTAGCTTGCCATATTTGCGTCCTTGGCGTCCCAGTCGCCGGATGATTGCTGGACTACCAAGTCCGAGTCGCCGTAACATAGGATCCGGCGTATGCCGAGCTCTTTGGCAAGCCGGAGCCCGTGTATGAGCGCCTCGTACTCGGCCACGTTGTTGGAGGCGGCAAAGTGAATTTGCAGCGTGTATCTGAGCTTGTCGCCTTTGGGAGAGGTGAGGACGACGCCGGCTCCCAAGCCGGTGCGCATCTTGGACCCGTCGAAGTGCAAGCGCCAATGAGTGGAGTCGGGAGCTGGCGGCAGGTACTGGGTCTCGGCCCAGTCGACGAGGAAGTCGGCCAATGCTTGGGACTTGATGGCGGTGCGAGGCTGGTAGAAGATCGTGTAGGGGGCCAGCTCGATGGCCCATTTCGCCACCCGGCCGGATGCATCCCGGCTGCCTATGATCTCAGCCAGCGGGGCGGTGCATACGACCGTGATGGGATGCTTTTGGAAGTAGGGCTTTAGCTTCTTGGCGGGGAAGTACACGCCATAGCACATCTTCTAGTAGTGCGGGTAGTTCTTCTTCGAGGTAGACAGCACCTCGCTCAAATAGTACACCGGCCTCTGGACCGGTTGGGCTCGGCCCTCTTCTGGGCGCTGGACTACGATGACGGTGCTGACCACCCGGCTGGTTGCAGCAATGTAGAGGAGCATGGGCTCTTTCTCAGTCGGCACCGCTAGGACAGGCGGCGTGGCCAGCATCTTCTTTAGCTCATGAAAAGCTTGGTCGGCTTGGTCATTCCACTCGAAGTGATTGGTCTTCTTCATGAGGCGATAGAGGGGGAGAGCTTTCTCTCCGAGCCGGCTGATGAAGCGGTTCAGGGAGGCCAAGCATCCGGTGAACTTCTGGACATCTCGAAGTTTGGTGGGAATCGCCATTCTCTCAATGGCCTTGATCTTTACTGGGTTGCATTCGATGCCGCGTTCGGAGACCAGGAAGCCTATGAGCTGGCCGGCTGGCACTCCGAACACGCATTTCTCGGGGTTGAGCTTGATTTGGAACCGGCGCAGGTTCTCAAATGTTTCCTTGAGGTCCTCCAGCAAGATGTCGCGCTTCTCCGTCTTCACCACAATGTCGTCTACGTAGACATGGGCATTTCTGCCGAGCTGCTTGAGGAGGCACTTCTGCATGCAACGCTGAAAAGTGGCACCGGCATTTCTCAAGCCGAATGTCATAGTCAGGTAGCAGAAGGCTCCGAATGGCGTGATGAAGGCGGTCTTCAGGCGGTCTGCCGGATCTAACTTTATCTGGTGGTATCCTGAGTAAGCATCCAAGAAACTCAACAGCTCGCATCCGGCCGTGGAGTCTATCACTTGATCAATCCTTGGTAGGGAAAAGAGATCTTTGGGGCATGCCTTGTTGAGGCTCGTGTAGTCTATGCACATGCGCCACTTGTTATTCTTCTTTAACACGAGGACCGGGTTGGCGAGCCATTCTGGAAAGAAAACCTCCATAATGAAGCCGGCTGCCAGAAGCCGGGCTATCTCCTCTCCCACAATCCTTCTTTTCTCCTCCGACAGTCGGCGGAGGGGTTGTTTGACTGGTTTTGCGTCTTTTCGGATGTGTAGCTTGTGCTCGGCGAGTTCCTTCGGAACACCCGACATGTCCTTGGAGGACCATGCAAAGATGTCTCGATTCTCACAGAGGAAATCGGCGAGCTCGCCTTCCTATTTGCTGTTTAGGTTTGCCCCGATGACGGCAAACCTCTCTGGGTGCTCGGGGTCAAGAGGTATCTTCTTCGTCTCATTGGCCGGCTGGAAAGATCCTTGGGCATCGTACTCCTTGGGATCGGGGGACAAGGCCGACTGTTTGCCGGCCATGGCCACGACTCGGTCCAACATCTTCTTTTCTTCGGCAATCACAAGGGACTTGGCCAGCCGGTTGCTGGCCGCTGCACACTCGGAGGACTTCTTGTAATCGCCGGCTATGGTGATGACGCCCTTGGTGCTCGGCATCTTCATCTTGAGGTAAGCATAGTGGGGAACTGCCATGAACCTGGCCAAGGCAGGGCGGCCAAGCAATGCATGGTAGGGGCTCTCCAGGTCCACCACTCCAAACCAGATCGCTCCTCGGCGGAAATGCTCCTTGTCCCCAAAGAGTACATCAATCTTGATCTTGCCAATGGGGGCACAGGACATGTCGGGTACAATGCCATGGAACACAGTCCGAGTAGGCATGAGTTGCTTCGTCTTGACGTTCAGCTTCTCCAGGGTGTCATGGTACAGGATGTTGATGTTGCTCCCTTCGTCTATCAGCACGCGGGAGAAACGGGCGGCGCGTCTATCCGTTGCAAGGGTGGCATCCAAAACCAACGCATAAGAGCCGGGAGACGGCATCACCTCTGGGTGGTCGGCCCGGCTCCAGCTGATAGGTTTTTCTGACCAGTGCATGTGCTCGGCGGGGTTGGCAGCGACCATGTTGACTTCCTGGTGCTCTCGGCGTCTGTTGCGCCGGTCTTCGGGCTGGCTTGTAAAGACGACATAGGCGGCATGCTCGTCGGGGAACTCATCATGCACGGCTCCGACTGCAGGCCGAGCGGTCGGCGGCTGTGGAACCGGAGGCGGCGGACCGGCAGGCGGAGGCGGCGCGAGCCCTTCGCCTTTGGAGATTTGGGTGAGCCAGTGGCACTTCCGGGTTGTGTGGTTGGACGGCTTCGCGCCGCTGTGGAACTTGCACCGGGCGTCGAGAGTTTGCTCGTAGGAGAAGGCCGGCTGCCAAGCCGGCTTGCCGCCCCTCTGCTTCTTGGGTGCGGGCCGCCCTTCGGGCTGCTCGTCTTCGACCGTGGCCACCTGCCGATTGGTGGAGGGCGGCACGGGGCCCTTGCGCTTGTGGTCGTTCTGGTGTGGGCATCGGCCGGAGTCCCCAGCTGGCGTCTTGGGCGCCGGGTTGTGTACCTTCCCGGACGCGTCTACCCGGAGTTCAGTCTTCATTGAGGAGTCGGCGGTGGCGTACTTGTCCGCTATGACCAGAAGCTCGCCGAGGGTAGTCGGCTCGTCGCAGAGGAGCTTGTGCTTGAGGAGGGTGCCTTCTCGGCACCCGACAGTGAAGTATTCTATGGCTTGCACCTCGTGCACCCCTTCACAAGAGTTCCGGAGCTCGGCCCAACGCGTGAGGTAGTCGCGAGTGGACTCGGCGGGGCCTTGTACACACAAGGAGAGCTGTCTGGGCTTGGGAGCTCGCTTGTAGGTGCTGGTGAAGTTGCGGACGAAGGCTTCGGTGAAGTCTAGCCAGCTGTTGATGCTGTATGGCTTGAGGCTGTTGAGCCAGGTCCACGCCGTGCCTTGCAGCATGAGGGGCACGTACTTCACGGCAACACGCCTGTTGCCGTTTGCTATGCTAACCGCCGTGGAGTAGTTGATCAACCAATCTTCCAGCTTCACAGAGCCGTTGTATTTGGGCATGTCTCTTGGGAGCGAGAACCCTTTGGGGAAAGGTTCGTCGCGGATGCGGGGGCCGAAGCAAGGCGGGCCGACATCATCTTCTTCTTCTAGCGCCAGGGATCGCGCTAGGCAGTCGATCCGATGGCGGGCGTCGTTCTCGCCGACTCCTTCGCGGAGACCTAGTCGGCCGCTGAGAGTCGGATGCGTGACAGGTGGCGGGGTGGGATATCTCTCCCCGCGAGGCGGGGGTGGAGGCGGGTTGCCCCGCCGCTCCAGGGCCCGGGGACGGCCTTCTGCGTCTCGCTCGATGGAGATTCGGGTTCGGCTTCGCTGGCAGCCGGCTCTTTCTCGTGCCGCGTGCAGGTTTTACCCGTAGTCTGCGTCCGAGACATCGCGCCGTGATCTGGGCGTGGGGGAGGGCTTTCCGCGCGGGCGTCGGCTTTGTGGCGCTGCGCGGCCGCATCGATTAGCTGCTGGATGCGTCTGGTCATGTGGGGGAGCTCTTCGGCCCCCAGTCCGTCTAACTCGTCTACGGCCGCCTGGGCGGCGCGCAGATTCTCGAGTGGGGTGGCGTAGACTGGGCGGTCGACTCCTAGCGTGTCGGCGAGGGCAGCGCCACTCTGTCTGACAATGCCGGCCCGGCTTGGCCCGCCTGGGAGTGGCATGCCAAAGGCGGCGCAGTCGGCTTCGTGCCGGTGGGCCTCGGTGAGGCATCTCATGGAAGCCAACTTCCGGCCCTCCGCGAGGAGGGCGAGGCGGCGAGCCTCCAGTGCTTTGGCGTCAGCGTCGGTCGGGAGGGGGATGGACAATTCGTGGGCCGCCGCATGCGGGGCGTCGTCGGCGTTCTCGCCAGAAGCGCCGCCGAGGCCGATGACCATCACCTCGGTGGTGTCAGCGTCGCAGCCATCGGCCCGAGGCAGCGGGTCGCTGAAGATCGCGACGTCGGTGGGGAAAGCGTCGAGCGAGGCCATGTCGGAGTCGACAGGCATCAGATCGGTGGAGCCAACAGACTCCAAGTCCACAGCAGGATCGCCGAAGACATGGAGCTGGCCGAGGAGGTTGACGAGGTGGTCGGTGCCCGCATCAGAGGCGAGCTCGTCGGAGATGAGGGTCTTGTCAAGGAGATCGGCGAGGCCGCTCGCCGCGTAGACGTTGGTGACGCCTTGTAGCGCGTCACGGCAAGCGCCATCGGGCGTGCCGGGCGGGCTACGCTCGCTGGGGAGGAAGAGGGTTCCCGTCCAGAATAGGTCTCCAGACGACGGTGCACCTGGCCCCATGGTGGGCGCCAAATGTCGGGTGGTAGGTGCGACATATGCCAACGGGTGGCTTATCATTGTGGGAGCCAGTAGGACGTCGCCGGTGCCTGGAAATGGGATGAGGCGAAGACATGCACGCCGGTGAATCTTACCCAACTTCAGGGCACTCCGTGGAGATAACACCCCTACTGCTGCTCTGCGGGGTCTCCGCAATGATCACTAGATGAACAAGTAGCTACACGATGCTCCTTGAGCTGTTTGGCGAGAGGAGGAAGAAGGGCACGGCTCGCTCTCTTCTCCTCCCTATGTGGTGTCTAAAACTAGCATGGATCCACCCTTTGCATGGGTGCCCCGGGGGGTTTATATAGGCCTACCCTCTGGGGGTACAATGGTAATCCGGCTGGGCGTGGGGCCTAGCCGTCCGTGTCTACACTCGCCGGCTTCTGCGCCGGCTGCTGGGGCCCGCCGGCTGCCGGCTCCTTGGTCGACAGGCAGGCCCCACTGTCATGGGCCTTGTCGGTGGCTGGTTACTGTTGCTCAATCCTGGTGACGAGGGCTTCGCCGAGGTGGGCGTGGCTACAGTGTCGCCGTCCGGCGGGTGATCGCTGTAGCCTCACCGCGTCTTGTCTCCTTAATGGGGCGTCTCCTTCGAGGGAGGTGGCAAGCCGGCTGTGGGAAGCCGGCTCTGTCTTGGGCCGACTGGGGGAGGCCTGGCCGCCTTCGGGTGTCTCTCTGCCCGAAGGGGCCCACCGCCCGTGGGCCGCGCTGGCAGCCCATCGTGGATGACATCGGGTCAACATGGGAACAGTGCCGCGTCGGACGGGTCATGGCCACCCGTACGGCGCACTGTGCCAGGCGTGCTCCGGGATTCGGGGGTGGCAGGCTTTACTGTAGCCACGCCCCGTCACATCGCCGTTATGTGGATGCAGACTTCGAGGGTACGATCTTGACCGCTTTGTGGGAGCCGGCTTCTTGGAGTCGGCCTTCTCGCGGCCGGCTTCTTGGAGCTGGCCCTCCCACGGCTTTCTTCATGAGGGCTAAAGTCAGGCCGCCCTCCGTTAGTCGGCCTGGGAGACAGCCGGCAAGGGGAAGGCGGCCTCACGTCTTGGATTCTTGAGGGCCGGATCGGCTCGTAATTTTTTCAGAAGGGCCAGGGGGAGCCGGCTGGGCTACCCGTGGTCATTTACTCCGACAACACAGGAGGTGGACAGGTGTATAGTGGATGAGTATATCCTCTGGCACCGTCGAACAAATGCATTTAATGCGCTACCGACGTGCCCCTCTTGCTTTATCGGGGACAGCAAGGAAGCTCGTCCCAGCTGTCACCGCCTCGCCCAGCTCCGACGTGCGTCCAAGCCGACGAAGCGTTGTAGCGCCATGTTGGCTGGCTGCAGGGGTAGCGTGGTGGCGGAGTCTTCACGAAGATCTGCATGCCACCACGTAGGTGCTTGCTAAGTCAGTGTGGAGGCGGCATGCTGCCATGCAGAGGCCTGTCCAGCTAGTTGAGCTAGCAGCTGCATGGGAGCGGCGATGGAGCCTTGGTAGACGTGGGCCTGGCTGCGGCCCCGCAGATGTCCTCGGGAAGGATCTTGCCGAGGGCCCGACAAGGGTCTTGCCTGGCATCACGGTCATCCCCAGCAAGGATCTTGCCGGGGGTCACGTGGATTTCCTAGGAAAGGATCTTGCCAAGGACCATCGTCTTCTGGTTCTCATCCGATCTCGTGTATTTATGATCTCCACAAAGATCTGCATGCCACCATGGAGGTGCCTCCCGAGCCTTGGTTCCAATGTGGTTGATGGAGTCGGTAACCCTTGGGCTCAAGGGTGGCGCTCTCTGCTGGTGTCAGGCAAGTTGCCCCGGCAAGGGTCTTGCTGGGGGAGTCCACCTCGCCCTCTTGCTCTCTTTGCGCCTCTGGTCTTGGCGCTTCTCTGTCTGTCTTGCGCTCTGGCATACCCCCTCTGCCCTGCTCAGTGCGGTCATGGGCGCGGCTCTGACTGCCCGTGCACAAGTAAAGGGGTGCAAAAGAAGAGCCCCTACTTTTGTACACCGACACTCTATCACGGTCTCGCGGTCGCGTGCCGCCTGCACCAGCGTCTAAGCACGCACGCTGGCCTGGTTCGTCCTACGGGTGGCGCATAGGGCTCTTTCCGCGGCGGTGCCCGGGGGCTCCGGCATCGTGGTGTTACTCATCGCGCGTGGCCTGGGAAGGGCGCGACATGGGCGCCAGCTGGGGTGCCATAGAGGCTGTTGCGCCGCCCGTGGTTAGCACGGCCCTGCCCGCAGACCCAGCGGCGCGCGACTCGTCGTCTCGGATTCGGACGACGCCGCTCGCCTGGCTCCGATCGCCAGACTAGCGTGGATGCTCGCGGGCCACGTCTTCGGCCAATCTATTGGCACCCGACCGTCTGCTCGCGCTGGCGCGGATGGGCCGGCCCCGGACGAGCGGATCGCTGTGATCCCCTTTCTCTTGGGGGCCATGGTGATGACGAAGTCGGTGTGCTAACCTTCAAACCGGATTTTCATAGCTTGAGCCCCTTACCTAGCGCACCAAAGATGTCGGGGGAAACGACACCTACGGAATCACGAGGAATTCCTTTTTCCTATGGTTGGCGGGTGCGGGGCTGTGGAAAGAGCAGGATTGAGAGATTAACGCGCGCGGGG
>NC_041380.1:150864034-150878781 GCF_002162155.2 Triticum dicoccoides
GGGGGCGGGGGGGGGGGATTATCCAGGTCCGGGCCACAAGGCACACGTAAAACCCTACTCCTGCTGGTTTCTGTTTATCTGGTGTTCTTGGACTAGTTACAAGGCGTGCAGGGTCGAAAAAATCCGAATCCTCTCAGTACACCGCGGGCCTCCTTTTATAGTCAAAGGGGCTGCCATAGTGGCACACAGGAGGTGGAAAGCTGTACAGTAGTCGAGTTTATCTCCTGGCACCGTAGGACAAACGCATTTAATGTGCCGCCAACGTGCCCTTCTTGCTTTATCGGGGACGGCAAGGAAGCTCGTCCCAGCTGTCGCCGCCTCGCCTGGCTTTGACGCACGTCCGAACTAACGAGGCATGTAGCGCTACGCTGGCTGGCTGCTGAGTTGGTGTGGTGGCTGAATCTTCATGAAGATCTGCATGCCACCACGCAGGTGCTTGCCGAGTCGGCCTAGAGGCCGCACGTCACCACGTAGGCGCCTGCCTAGCTGGTGGGCTAGTAGCTGCATGGGAACGATGGTGGGGTCTTGGTAGATGTGGGCCTGGCTGCGGCCCCGCAGATGTTTTCAGCAAGAGTCTTGCCGGGGCCCCGGCAAGGGTCTTGCCGCGGCATCGTGGTCGTCCCCGGCAAGGGTCTTGCCGGGGGTCTCGTGGGTATCTTTGGCAAGGATCTTGCCGAGGATTGTCGTCTTCTGGTCATCATCCAGTCTTGTGTGCTTCCGGTCTCCACAAAGATCTACATGCCACTATGGAGTTGCCTCCCGAGCCTCGGTTCCAAAGTAGTTGATGGCGTTGGAACTCTTGGGCTCAAGGGTGGCGGCTCTGTTATTGTTGGGCAAGTTGCCCCAGCAAGGTTCTTGCCTGGGCCATGGAGGCCACCCCAGCGAGGGCCTTGCCGGGGGGCTCACCTCGCCCTTCTGCTCTTCGTGTTTCTGGCTTGGCGTTGCTCTGGTTGTCTTGTGCCTTTGCTTCCTTCCTCTGCCCCGCTAGGTGTGGCCGCAGGTGCGGCTCCAACTGCCCGCGCACAAGTAAAGGGGTACAAAATAGGACCCCTCCTTATGTGCACCAACAATGATGGAAAATAGACCCGAGGGCCATAGGTTTCACTAGAGGCTTCTCTCATGAAGGGAAATAATACGGTGGGTGAACAAATTGCTATCGAGCAATTGATAGAAAAGCGCAAAGTTATGACGATATCCAAGGCAATGATTATGTAATATAGGCATCACGTTCATGTCAAGTAGACCGACTCGTGCCTGCATCTACTACTATTACTCCACACATCGACCGACTCCTGCCTGCATCTAGAGAATTAAGTTCATGAAGAACAAAGTAACGCCTTAAGTAAGATGACATGATGTAGAGGAATAAACTCAAGCAATATGATGTAAACCCCATCTTTTATCCTTGATGGCAACAATACAATATGTGCCTCGCCACCCCTACTCTGTCAGTGGGTGAGGATACCGCAAGATTGAACCCAAAGCTAAGCACTTCTCCCATTGCAAGAAAAATCAATCTAGTTGTCCAAACTAAACCGCTAGTTCGAAGAGAATTACAAAGATATCAAATCATGCATATAAGAATTCAGAGAAGATTCAAATAATATTCATAAATAATATCATCAAAAATACACAATTCACCGGATCTCAACAAACACACCACAAAAGAAGATTACATTAGATAGATCGCCAAGAACATCAAGGAGAACATGGTATTCAGAATCAAAGAGAGAGAAGAAGCCATCTAGCTACTAGCTATGGACCCGTAGGTCTGAGGTAAACTACTCACGCTTCATTGAAAGGGCAATAGAGTTGATGTAGATGCCCTCCGTGATCGAATCCCCCTCTGGCAGGATGCTGGAAAAGGCCCCAGGATGGAATCTCATGGAAACAGAAGGTTGCGGCGGTGGAAAAGTGTTTTCGTGGATGCTTCTGGAGGTTCAGGAATATATGTCAATATATAGGAGGAAGAATTAGGTCAGGGGAGTCACGAGGGGCCCACAAGGTAGGGGGCCCCCTAGGGAGCACCCTCCCCCCTTGTCGCTGCCTCGTGGCTCTTCTGACTTGAACTCCAAGTCTCCTGGGTGTCTTCTGGTCCAAGAAAAATCATCGCGAAAGTTTTATTCCGCTGGACTCTGTTTGATATTCCTTTTCTGCAAAGCTAAAAAACAAGGAAAAACAGAAACTGGCACTAGGCTCTAGGTTAATAGGTTAGTTCCAAAAATAATATAAAATAGCATATTAATGCATATAAAACATCGAAAATAATAATATTATAGCATGGAACAGTCAAACATCATAGATACGTTGGAGACGTATCAAGCATCCCCAAGCTTAATTCATGCTCGTCCTCGAGTAGGTAAATGATAAAAACAAAATTTTTGATGTGGAATGCTACCTAACATATTCATATATGTAATTTTCTTTATTGTGGCACGAATGTTCAGATCCATAAGAACAATAATACTTCAAGCGTACTAACAAGGCAATTATGTCTTCTCAAAACAACATGGACAAAGAAAGCTATCCCTACAAAATCATATAGTCTGGCTATGCTCCATCTTCATCACACAAAATACTCAAATCATACACAACCTCGATGACAAACCAAGCAATTTTTTCATACTTTTGGTGTTCTCAAACCTTTTCAACTTTCACACAATACATGAGCGTGAGCCATGGACATAGCACTATAGGTGGTATAGAATATGGTGGTTGTGAAGAAGACAAAAAAGAAGGAGATAGTCTCACATCAACTAGGCGTATCAACGGGCTACGGAGATGTAACGCCCCAGACACACCCGCCGGTGGTCGTTACTCCTGGCGGGATCTAGACTGGCCCCATAGATCAATACTAGTCTTTTCTGTGCACTTTGTCCTCACTCGTGCGCACCCGGGAGCAACTTCCCAGACGGTCACCCATCCTAAAACTACTCCAAGCCGAGCACGCTTAACTTTGGAGTTCTATCCGAATGGGCTCCCGGAAAATAAGGAATTCCTTATTGATATGAGTAGTCTATCATCCCTAATAAGCCAAGCAATCACATACACCCCCACTCACAGGAACCGACATCCTCGTCGGGTCACAGGAACATTCCCTCTTGGCACATACGTCCGTGCTTCTAGTCCGGCACATGTGCCATGCCGTGTGCCACGACGGGTCACAAACGTCATGCACAACATGACCGCGCACCTGTCTGCAAACATCCATGTAACCGCGATGGTCAGCTCTAATACCAACTTGTAATGCCCCGGACACACCCGCCGATGGTCGTTACTCCTGGCGGGATCTAGACTGCCCCCACAGATCAATACTAGTCTTTTCTACACACTTTTTCTTCACTCGTGCGCACCCGGGAGCAACTTCCCGGTCGGTCACCCATCCTGAAACTACTGCAAGCTGAGCACGCTTAACTTTGGAGTTCTATTCGAATGTGCTCCCAGAAAAGAAGGAATTCCTTATTGATATGAGTAGTCTATCATCCCTAATAAGCTAGGCTATCACAGGAGATGCCCATTATTGGTGTCAAAACCGGTGGATCTCGGGTAGGGGGTCCCGAACTATGCATCTAAGGCGGATGGTAACAGGAGGCAGGGGACACGATGTTTACCCAGGTTCGGGCCCTCTTGATGGAGGTAATACCCTACGTCCTGCTTGATTGATATTGATGATATAAGTATTACAAGAGTTGATCTACTACGAGATCGTAGAGGCTGAACCCTAGAAGCTACCCTATGGTATGATTGTATGTTGTCCTACGGACTAAACCCTCCGGTTTATATAGACACCGGAGGTGGCTAGGGTTACACAGAGTCGGTTACAAGGGAGGAGATCTACATATCCATATTGCCAAGCTTGCCTTCCACGCCAAGGAAAGTCCCATCCGGACACGGGACGAAGTCTTCAATCTTGTATCTTCATAGTCCAACAGTCCGACCAAAGTATATAGTCCGGCTGTCCGGAGACCCCCTAATCCAGGACTCCCTCAGTAGCCCATGAACCAGGCTTTAATGATGATGAGTCCGGCGCGCAGTTTCGTCTTCGGTATTGCAAGGCGGGCTCCTCCTCTGAATACTCCATGGAAGATTTTGAACACAAGGATAGTGTCCGGCTTTGCAAAACAAGTTCCACATACCACTATAGAGAGAATAATATTTCCACAAATCTAATCTGCTGACACGTTTTGACAGCATGCATCACGTCATGGCCCGGTCATTATTCGAACCGTTTTTCTCAACCAGCACCGCACATATCGCGAGGCGGTTTTCTTGACACGTCTTGTCAAAGCAGAGATCATGTCCCCCTTATTACGGGATTCTCATCAATACGGATGTGGGTAACCCAATCGTGCATGTTAGTATGACTCCTTGATTTTAGGCAAGTCCCAAACGGCCACGAGGAGGACGCTTGATATTCATCCTCTTTATAAAGAGGCCAAGGCCTGTCCTTTTTCCCTCTCGTGCTCAATCGAATTCTTCCCTCGCCTCGAGTTCCAACACCCAAGGCTCAGGTCAGGCGCTTCGGACCTTCAACCATGTCCGGATCCAACCTCCAAGGTCAGTGGATGCCTTCTTCTGTCACAGAGGAAGACATCAAGAAGCTGAAAGAGGCCAGGTATCTGACCGTCGAAATCTCGCACAGGCTGCCTGCCCGAGGGCAGGTCATCCCCACTCCCGAACCCAATGAGAGTGTTGTGTTCATCTCTCACTTCCTCCGAGGGCTAGGCCTCGCTCTGGATCCCTTTGTTAGGGGGCTCATGTTCTATTATGGACTATATTTCCATGATCTGGCCCCGGATTCCCTCCTTCACATCTCGTCGTTCATCATCGTGTGTGAGGCCTTCCTTCGCATTACCCCACACTTCGGCCTGTGGCTCAAGACTTTCAATGTGAAGCCAAAGATGATCGAGGGGTGGCATGCAGAGTGCGGAGGTGCCGTAATAAGCAAAAGCGCTGATGCTCCTTGGCCAGAGGGTTCCTTCCCAAAGGTGTCCAGTTTATGGCAGCGGGAGTGGTTTTATATCATAGCTCCCCGAAGTGCCAAGTGGGTAGCCGCCCCTGCCTTTCGCTCGGGCCCCCCACCACAACTGATGTCATGGATCAGCAAGGGGCTGAACTGGGGGCTAGTAAATGATGTGCCGACACTGTAGAGTCGCATCCGAGATCTCCTTGAGAGAGATGTCAGCCTGGTCAAGGTAATGCAAGTCATGCTAGTTCGTCGAGTCCAGCCTTGCAAACGTCGACCCCTCCGTATGTGGGAATTCAACCCGGAAGAACCGCGAACTATTCAACACTTCCTCGGCATGACACTCGAAGAGATGTACAAATTGTTCTTCGGACGCCAAATAGAGTGTCCGGACACCACCGAGGATGCGGGTCTGAGCTTTAATCGCCCTGATACCCTAGTAACTAATCCCATGGCTGAACACGATGTCTTTTTATTTATCGTAACATCATTATGAAAAGTCACTCTTTGACTAGGACTGGATAACAAAGGCGAAGATGATCAGGTGTTCGGCCCCCCTTCCCGAAGGTTTGGCCAATCCAGTACTAGATAGAATGCTTGAGCCGGCGCCTTGTCAGTCGCCTTCAGGGGAAGATGAAGGGGGGAATAAAGAGGCTGAAAGCAGGCCTCACACATCATGCATCCAAACCGGGGGAGTTAGCGCCTCCGCGAAGGAGGACAACCAGGGAGAAGAATCTGAAATCCCCTCTCCCCAAGGAAGGAAGAGGACCACCACTAAAGACCCGGAAACAAAGGTTTCCAAACGGGGGAAGAAATCTTCGCCAGAGGGTCCAGCCTTGGAGGGTATCCTTGCCGCACAGTGTCCGCAAGGGGACCAGCCCTCTACCGAGCTGTAAGTGAAAATGTACTTAATAGTAAAAATATCTTACATTACTTCTGAAGATAATAACCAAAGCATATATCTTGCAGTTCGGATCGTAGCCCTTCTCTACAGAGTTCAGCTTCAGGGGATCTTCTTCCGGAGATGATGGAGAGCGAAACACCTCCCCCTACCACCCCGCCTCATGAGGCGTGCGACCCTAAAGTGTCGTCACGGAGGGTTTCTCCTAATCCGCCAAGGCCAGAGGATAATCCTTTGGCCACCCAAAGTCCACAGTATTCGTCTCCTAAAGAGAGCAAAAGAAAGAGTCTGGAACCGTACAGTGTGCGGTCGGACGCACTGAAGGATCTTTTGGAGCAAGTGGCCATCTCAGAAACGCATCGTACACTAATGGGTACGGTGATTGAAAGGATTTCATCCGCCGAAAGCGGGTTGCATGAAGCTTTTATGAGTCTGCTGAAAGGCTTTGAGGTACGTGAAATAGTGTATGTTTTTGACAGTACCGCACACGTTAGGTGTGCCCTATGCAGATAGTAGCCCCTGAGACTCTGGTTGCCGTCGAAAACGGCGGCAAACAGAGGATCATATTCCCAGGTAATAACCAGACCGCCTTTATGTGCAGGTGGCTAAAGGTCCGGTGGCTAGCCGGACTGATGAGTTTGCCGAGTTAAAGTGGCAGCTTGATGCGGCCGATGTCGACATCGTGCTTGTCAACAAGCGGCTTGACAAGGCACAGGGTAAGTGATTTCTCCAGTGATAAACAGATAGTAAGAGGAGCATGATGCAAGTATCTTTAATATGTTGTGACTGCAGATGGAGCTGCCACCATGGAGACCCTTCGGGCGGAACTTGCCCGAGCCAAGGAACAAGCAAGGAATAGCGATGCGGCCACACTAAAGGTGGTCGAAGAGCTGAGGGCCGAACATGCCGCGCATTGCCAGAGCAAGGAAAGAATAGCCAAGATGGCCATGGAGTTGAAAGATGCCGCTGACTGTTACCAGCTTCTTGAAAAAGAAAGCCGAGCGAAGGCGATGGACCTGGCGAAGGCCATGGTAGCAGCCAAGGAAGCCCGCTCCAAAATCAGAGTGACGAAGGAGGAGCTACGTCAAGCTGCAGATATCGTGGCTGGGAAGCCCTTTTTGTTGCAGACTAAGTTCGAAGATCCAAAGTATGCTCCTCTTGATCAACTATGGAGTTCTGCAGATGCATACATGGATTTGGCAGCAAGTGCTGCTGATGCGGCCGAGTTCTTGAAGGATCAAAAAGATCGTGAAGTGGAAAAGCTGTTCTGGTCAAAGTTCCATGCTACAGTGTGTCCGCTGCTGTTGAATGAGCGAATGACCGAGTGGGCTGAGCTCCATAGGTTGTCCGGACTTGCCATGAGGTCTGTTGTGGATCATCTGTGGCCGAAAGGGCCAAGGCCGAATAGTTACTTTAATTTAGTGCAGCAATTCCTTGGTGTTGTGCCGCATATCGACGCTATGAAGAGGTCGACGTGCATAGATGGTGCGCGGATGGCACTTGCCCATGTCAAGACATACTGGGCAGAGATGGAGGCCACCACTATTGCAACACAGGGTTCTGCCGTGGGCCGAGTAGCTGCGGAGCACTATTTTGAAGAGGTCCTTGAAGGCGCTCATTCGATCGAGGCACAGTGCTCGAAGAATATTATGTTCTAGTGACATGTATTCCTATTGTAAAAACAATATTTTATTGAATTATGAAGGCTGTGTTTATACTTTTTCCTGAAAGTATTATGATGGCTCCTGTGCGGCCGTTTATGTATATATGTATATAACCTGAAAGATTGCAGTTGTCGGCTTCAGCCCCCATGCATATAATGCGGTGGTGTTCGCAAAAAATGTGTATTCACACTTGATCCAACATCTTGGTCCATGAAGGAGGTGGTAGCGCAGCGAACGAGGCAATCAGAATATATTGCTTTAACACTTTCACTTAGCCATAGGAGTTTGACGGTGGGACTACTATATAGCCCCTGGTACTTCCGCGCTCGTCCGAATACGGGGCGCGTACATACATGACCGAGAAATGGCCCTTCGTTAATGCGGAGGAATCCCGAAGATTCTACTAAGTCATCGAGTGCTTGACCAGTCTCGTGCTTTATCATGACAGTCAGTTTTCGGCTTTCTCTACTGAGGTTCTCATCCGGATGAACCAGGGCACAATCGCAGTAGTTCTCCCGGTGCCGCCTTAGCCGATAGAGCGGAACGTAAGTTAGCAAAACACGGGAGCCGGGCAAACCCAACATTTGACCAAAGACATGATTCGGAGCTGATGCATATAAGGCCAAACTCGCGATGCCGAACACTCCCTAAGGTATTCGGTCTTTATAATATATGACGGGCTAAACGATGCCCTTAATAATAAACCCCGAGTGTCCAGGTACGTGCGATATCCTGACGTGGCCACATGCCAATAGTGTCAGCGTCCTTCTCGGTTGTATTGAGTATCCGGAGGATGTGAAGAACAAAAGACAGTAAAAAAAGGTTTACGCAGGGTCTTAATCTGAAAAGAAACCTTTGAGCGGGTCCCTGCTGCACGTCTGCGCCTGTGTCTCCGTTGTGCCGTGTCCTGGACGGGTATAGCACGATTGTCATTTGTAAAAAAGAAGAACTTAGGTGAAAGTTGCCGTGCCAGAAAATTGGTTATTATCAATAAACCATTGAAATTCAAGGTAAGTCAAGTTGAGCCGAACTAGCCCTGATTACACGCATGAAGCCCTGGTACCGTCGATGAGCGTTTAACCATCTAACCAATCTCATGTATATGTAGTGATGCGCCGGACTCGTCTAACCGTGTCCGTGGTCTTGACGACCTGTCATTTATTCTGGTTGATGAGGCCGTCTAGTGCTCGGCTGTTAATGCCGCCGCACATTCTTCCACGCGTAGAGAACGCTCAATATTTCCACTAACTGTGATGGCGCCGCGTGGACCGGGCATATTAAGCTTGAGAGAAGCGTAATGCGATACTGCATTAAAACGAGCGAAAGCCGCTCTTCCGAGTAGTGCTTGATAGCCACTTCGGAATGGAGCGATGTAGAAAGTTAATTTTTCGCTTCGGAAGTTGTCGGGAGAACCGAATACAACCTCTAGTAATAGAGAGCCCGTACAGCGGGCCTCTGGGCCTGATATTACTCCCTTGAAGGTAGTATTACTGTGGCTTATTTTTGTCGGGTCTATCCTCATTTTGCGGACTGTGTCCTGATATATCAGATTTAGACAATTGCCGCCGTCCATAAGGACTCGTGTTAGGTGGTATCCGTTTATTATTGGGTCTAACACCAAGGCAGCCAGTCCTTCATGCCGGATGTTTGTCGGGTGATCCCCGCGATCAAAAGTGATCGGGCAGGCCAACCAGGGGTTGAACTTAGGGGTGACGGGCTCTATGGCGCGTATGTCTCGGAGTGCATGTGTGCTTCTCCTCTTCGTCACATGGATCATGTTTACTGTTTTAACCTCTAGTGGGAATTTTTTCTGTCCTCTAGTGCTTTGCTAGCGAGGTTCGTCCTCGTCTTCGCTTGGTGTCTCCCCCCCTTGTGTTTGGCGTTTAGCTTACCGGCCTGCTTGAAGACCCAGCATTCTCTGTGGGTGTGATTTGCAGGTTTGTCGGGGGTGCCATGAATCTGACATAGTTTGTCAAGAATCTTGTTTAGGCTAGACGGTCCATCTCTGCTGCCTTTGAAAGGCTTTTTCCGCTGACCTGGTCGAGAGCCCCTGAATCCGGCATTGACTGCCGTATTATCTGGGCTATCTTCTTTATTTCGACGCTTGTTTTTACCGCCTCGTGGTTTTCCATTGCCATCCCTGACTTCAAATGTGCTTGGGTCGCTGCTGCTACTGCGGGCTAACCAGCTATCTTCGCCTGCGCAAAAGCGGGTCATGAGGCTTGTCAGGGCTGCCATTGTTCTTGGTTTTTCTTGGCCGAGGTGTCTGGCGAGCCATTCGTCTCGGACACTGTGCTTGAAATCTGCTAAGGCTTCGGCGTCCGGACAGTCGACGATTTGGTTCTTCTTAGTGAGAAACCTGTTCCAAAGCTTTCGGGCTGACTCTCCAGGCTATTGAATTATATGACTTAAATCATCTACATCCGGAGGTCAGACATAGGTCCCTTGAAAATTAGCGCGAAAAGCGTCCTCGAGCTCCTCCCAACTTCCAATTGAATTTTCGAGGAGGATTTTCAACCAGTGCCGAGCAGGTCCTTTAAGCTTGAGGGGCAAGTACTTGATGGCATGGAGATCGTCTCCACGAGCCATATGGATATGGAGGATAAAGTCCTCAATCCAGACCCCAGGGTTTGTGGTCCCGTCGTACGCCTCTATGTTCACTAGTTTGAATCCTTCTAGGAATTCGTGATCCAGCACCTCATCGGTGAAACATAGGGGGTGTGCGGCACCCCTGTATTTGGATGTATCATGGCGTTCAGACGGTTGTAGTATTCAATTTTGATTTTGTGCCGGAGCGCGCTTCCTGGATCCATAAATGGATCTGGTCATACTGGATTTTTGGCGCAAGTCCTCACGTAGATCGTGTGTTGACTTATGTGCGACCTTGTTAGCCGCTCTATCGCGGTCACACGGTGGTTGATCCGGCCGGTTGGCCGTTTTATTTTTCAGCTGTATGGGCTCTAAGGCGTCATCGTTGAATTCGGGTAATAGCTTACGCTTTGGATAGCTCTTTGTGTGGTAACCTCCACCATACTTTTCTTCGTTGTCGAGCACTTTGTTCCACCTGCTGTTGAGCATATTCTGTTCGGCCTTAAGCCTTTGCTTCTGCTTCTTCAGACTCCTCGCCGTGGCAATAAGCCTTCTGCGGAGGTTCTCTTGCTCCAAGTTCATTTCCGGGATGATGTGTGCATCTTCGTCCAGACTGTTTTCCTCCCCAGAGGGGGTTTGATGAGGTTTATCCTCGGCATCGCCGTGTTCGGACGTCGGATCTGTACTATGTTCGCCGTTTGCAGCTTCATCGTGCTCTGCCGCCGGGGCAATGTGGTCGTCGTTTCCTCTGGAGTCGACTGGAGTGTTATTTCTCTTGCGCTGTAATCGTTGTTTTTGCCAAGGCGGGATTTGGAGCGGTGCCTATGCCGATGCTTTGTTTGCTTCTTGGAGGGGTCATCCTCCGCTGTCTCCTCCCATTCCTCGTCATTGTTTTCTTTAGGTGTACCCACCATATATATGTCATGTGATGAAGTGGTTGTCCAGTGCCTTGTGGGCACTAGTTCCTGTTCCTCTCCTACATCGTCGTCCATGCCGTTGATGTTTGCGGAGTCGAGATCGAGCATGTCGGTTAAATAGTCGGCACTAGCTACTAAGTGGGTGGTGGGTGGGCAGCGAATTTCTTCGTCGTCTGCATCCCATTCTAGCCAGACATAGTTCGGCTGGGGTTCTCCTGACAAGGAGAGAGACTTTAATGAATCTAGCACATTGCCGAAAGGCGAGTGCTGAAAGATATCCGCGGAGGTGAACTCCATGATCGGCGCCCAATTGGATTCCATAGGCACGGATGCAGGCGGCTCGGAGTTCGTGGCCGGAGACGTTCAGTGGTTCAGCAACACGGCTCTCGTAAGGTGTGAAGTCAGTATCCGGCTCCATCACCACTGAGAGTGCGGCCTCCATGTCGAGGTCTATCCCTCCGTCCTCGGATGGCGCAATTTGCTCTAGATTGAAGGCCGGAGTATTTGCAGATGCGATCTCCCGAACACTGTCCGATGGCAGAGTTACGTCATGCCTGTCGTGATTGTGCGGCGCACCTGACATGGGCTCGAATCCGTCGAAGATCAAGTCTCCGCGGATGTCGTCAGTGTAGTTTAAGTTTCCGAACCTGACCTGGTGGCCAGGGGCATAGCTCTCGATCTGCTCCAGATGGCCAAGCGAACTGGCCCGCAGTGTGAAGCCGCCAAATACAAAGATCTGTCCGGGGAGGAAAACCTCACCCTGGACCGCATCGTTACCGATGATCGAAGGAGCCATCAAGCCTTACGGTGACGGCACAGTGGAACTCTGAATGAAGGCACCAATGTCGGTGTCAAAACCGGGGGATCTCGGGTAGGGGGTCCCGAACTGTGCGTCTAAGGCGGATGGTAACAGGAGGCAAGGGACACGATGTTTACCCAGGTTCGGGCCCTCTTGATGGAGGTAATACCCTACGTCCTGCTTGATTGATATTGATGATATGAGTATTACAAGAGTTGATCTACCACGAGATCGTAGAGGCTGAACCCTAGAAGCTAGCCTATGGTATGATTGTATGTTGTCCTACGGACTAAACGCTCTGGTTTATATAGACACCGGAGGGGGCTAGGGTTACACAGAGTCGGTTACAAGGGAGGAGATCTACATATCCGTATTGCCAAACTTGCCTTCGACGCCAAGGAAAGTCCCATCCGGACACGAGATGAAGTCTTCAATCTTGTATCTTCATAGTCCAACAGTCCGGCCAAAGTATATAGTCCGGCTGTCCGGAGACCCCCTAATCCAGGACCCATCAATAGATATCAATGTGAGTGACTAGGTATTGCCATGCAACGGATTCACTAGAGCTATAAGTTTATGAAAGCTCAAAAAAACCTAAGTGGGTGTGCATCCAACTTGCTTGCTCACAAAGACCTAGGGCAATTTGAGGAAGCCCTTCATTGGAATATACAAGCCAAGTTCTATAATTATAAATTCCCACTAGTATATGAAAGTGAAAATATAGAAGACTCTCTATCTTGAAGATCATGGTGCTACTTTGAATCACAAGTGTGGATAAAGGATAGTAACATTGCCCCTTCTCTCTTTTCTCTCATTTTTTGTGTGGGCTTCTTTGGCTTCTTTTATTTTTTGTAAAGTCCGGAGACTTATCCCAACTTGTGAGGGAATCATAGCTTCCATCATCCTTTCCTCACATGGGACAATGCTCTAATAATGGTGTTCATCACACTTTTATTTACTTAAAAATCAAGAATTACAACTCGATTATAGAACAAAATATGAATCTATATGAATGCCTCCGGCGGTGTACCGGGATGTGCAATGACTCAAGAGCGACATGTATAAAAAATGATGAACAATGGCTTTGCCACAAATACGATGTCAACTACATGATCATGCAAAGCAATATGACAATGATGAAGTGTGTCATAATAAATGGAACGATGGAAGTTGCGTGGCAATATATCTCGGAATGGCTATGGAAATGCCATAATAGGTAGGTATGGTGGCTGTTTTGAGGAAGGTATATGGTGGTTTTAATGCACTGGTGAAAGTTGCACGGTACTAGAGAAGATAACAATGGTGGAAGGGTGAGAGTGCGTATAATCCATGGACTCAACATTAGTCATAAGAACTCACATACTTATTGCAAAAATTTATTAGTCATCAAAACAAAGTACTACATGCATGCTCCTAGGGGGATAGATTGGTAGGAAAAGACCATCACTCGTCGCCGATCGCTACTCATAAGGAAGACAATCAATAAATAAATCATGTTCAGACTTCATCGCATAACGGTTCACCATACGTGCATGCTATGGGAATCACAAACTTTAACACAAGTATTTCTACAATCCACAATTACTCACTAGCATGACTCTAATATCACCATCTTTATATCTCAAAACAATCATAAGGAATCAAACTTCTCCTAGTATTAAGGCACTTCATATGAAAGTTTTTTATTATGTCCCTCTTGGATGCCTATCGAATTAGGACTAAATTCATAACCAAAGAAAATTACCATGTTGTTTAAAAAGACTCTCGAAATAATATAAGTGAGGCACGGGAGTTCAACAATTTCTATAAAATAAAACCACCACCGTGCTCTAAAAAGATATAAGTGAAGTACTAGAGCAAAATTGCCTAGCTCAAAAGTTATAAGTGAAGCACATAGAGTATTCTAATAAATCATGATTCGTGTGTGTCCCTCTCAAAAGGTGTGTAAAGTAAGGTGAAGGAAATATGCCCTAGAGGCAATAATAAAGTTGTTATTTATATGTCCTTATATCATGATAAATGTTTATTATTCATGCTAGAATTGTATTAACCAGAAACTTAGTACATGTGTGAATATATAGACAAACAGAGTGTCACTAGTTCGCCTGTACTTGAATAGCTCATTGAATCAATGATGGTTATGTTTCCTAACCATAGACACGAGTTGTCATTTGATTAATGGGATCACACCATTAGAGAATGATGTGATTTACTTGACCCATCCATTATCTTAGCACGATGATTGTTTAGTTTGTTGCTATTGCTTTCTCCATAACTATACATGTTCCTATGACTATGAGATCATGCAACTCCCGAATACCGGAAGAACACTTTGTGTGCTACCAAATGTCACAACGTAATTGGATGATTATAAAGGTGCTCTCACTACAAAAAAAGACACATCCATGACATTTTGGGCCGAACGGAATTTTTTCTGTCATACATATGACACTTCTATGACGATAATTGTGACAAAACCCGGTATCATCATAGATGTGGTGGGCTCCTACTTCTATGACAAAAAATCATGAAATAAAATGGGCTTTTCGTCCTGGGCGGGCCGGAGACGCAGCTGCATGACATTCTTTGGGCCGTCCATGACGGAAAAAACCGTGGTAGAAGTGAGGGCGAGGAAAATTTCATGGAGTTCCCAGTTACGGTGGGAGGTCGGGGGCAGAGCGATGCGCGTTTCTCTCGTAGACGTACGCGCGTGTGTGCGAGGCGTTGGCTCTAACTGAACCCGAGCGAGGCGTAGGGCTCTAACTGAACCCGAGCGATTGCACTGCAGGCTACGCGTTACTGAACCCGAGCGATCGATCGATGGCTGTTAACTGAACCCGATAGAGTGATTCCTTCGCTAATGCTGCTAACTGAAGCCGATCGATGCTGCCTCTAGATGAACAGTGAGCGT
>NC_041380.1:150878974-150908554 GCF_002162155.2 Triticum dicoccoides
GGGGGGTTGGATGAACAGTTCCCGATGGGGGTGGATGAACAGGACCCCGTGGTGTTGCCTTTGGATGAACAGGACCCCGATCGATCGAGCCAGTTGGGGCTGGACGAACAGGACCCCCGTGGAGGGCTGGATGAACAGGACCACCCCGTGGAGGGCAAGATGAACAGTAGATGGTGGAGGGTAGGATGAACAGTAGCCCGTGGAGGGGTGGTTGAATAGGAGCCCGTGGAGAGGGCTGGTTGAATAGTAGCCGGTGGAGTAGCGCACGGTGGAGGCTGGATGAACAGGAGCCCGTGGATGAACAGTCGCATGTGGAGGCTGGAGGAGGTCGACGGTGGATGAATAGTAGCTCGTGGAGGCTGGAGGGGGTCGACGATGGAGATGAACAATATCCCGTGGAGTCCCGTTTTGCGGTACGCCACACCCCTCCCGATGAACAGGACCTCTGTTTCGACCGTAGGAGGTCCGTTTCGTCCGTTTTGCGGTACGCCACACCCCTCCCGATGAACAGGACCCCTGTTTCGACCGTAGGAGGTCCGTTTCCTCCGTTTTGCGGTACGTCAGACCCCTCCCGATCAACAGGACCCCGTTCCGAACGTAGGAGGTCTGTTTCCTCCGTTGTGCGGTACGCCAGGTCTCGTTTCCATCGCCTGTTCCGTCCAAGCCCTCCCGATGAACACGACCATGCATTCCATTCCGACCTAGCCGGTTGGCTCCCATGCGTTCCGTTGCCTCCCGATGAACACGACGCATTCTGTTGCCTCCCCATGAACATGATGCATTCCGTTGCCTCCCCATGAACACGACGCATTCCATTGCCTCCCCATGAACATGACGACGACGTTGTTTCTCCGTTCCGACCCAGCCATGTCAACGAGCCCTCACCGTACGTATGCGCGAGTAGGCGTTCGAGACCCCGCCCGTATGTACACATACGTGGCCGTATTTTCTTTCTTGCACCCTGGCCGCCTCTACTACGACACGTGCGCGCCTCTACATCCACCAGTATATATGTGCGTACACGTTCGCGACCAGAATGACAATGCTATGTACGCTTCGACCAGGTGGGTCCCGACTGTCAGGCACTTGCTTGCGTGCGAAGATGTAGCTGGTGGGTCCCAGTAGTCAGGGGGGCGAAATACGATGGCCCGTCCGGTGGGTCCCCGATGTCATGTGGAGGAATAATTATTTTGCACGTAATAAGGAGGCACTTCCTTGCTGCGGCCGTGGACCCAGCTGTCAGCCTCTCCATGTCCAGTCCACGTCTGATGGAAGCCGTTCCTTGACCATGTTGACCAGGCCGCGCCGAGAGCACCAGGGCGGTGGACGACGGTGAGGCCTAGGAAGGGAACGACACGGATCCAGGGAAGACGCGGCAGTGGATGCCCACGCATAGAGGAGTACGAGGGCACTGGTTCGATGTGGTGTGAGGCTGCCGTCGCCGCAGAGTAACATGGGGTGTGGGTGAGTAGAGGGATGGCCTGGACAGCGGTGGGAGTAGTAGGGGGCGGTGAGGCCTCCGCCGCATCGCAGCCGGCCACGGGAGGTAGGAGCACGAGGCACGACCGGCGCTGGTTTGGGCGGCTGGAGCAAGAAGACCAGAGGTTGAAGAAGCACTACGGCCGTTGGATGGACATCGTACGGTCACTGGAGCTAGAATCGTGCATATTGACTAAGTTGACAAAGCCCTCCGTCCCCGTCAACTTTGTAGGCCCACAGGTCAGCCTGCCACTATACTGGGTCCCAGCTAACAGGGGGAGTATTCATTTTTTTGTGCGTAATAAGGAGGCACTTCCTTGCGTGCGAAGATATAGCTGGTGGGTCCGAGCTGTCAGCGGCGGTAACATTTTTTTCGCAAAATACAGAGGTCCTTTGGGTGGGTCCCTGATGTCAGGTGGAGGAATCATTATTTTGTGCGTAATAAGGAGGCATTTCCTTGCGTGCGGCCATGGACCCAGCTGTAGGCCTCTCCACGTACAGTCCACTTCAGATGCATGTCGGTCGTTGACCACGTTGACCAGGCCGCGCCGAGAGCACCAGGGCGGTGGACGACGGCGAGGCCTAGGAAGGGAATGACACGGAGGCAGGGAAGACTCGGCAGATGTTTCCCACACGGAGGGGAGTATGACTGTACGAGGGTTTACTGGTTCGTCTGCCGTCGCTGGAGAATAACAACAGGTGTGGGTGAGTATAGGGATGGCTAGGCCAGCGATGGGAGTACGGTGGGGCGGTGAGGCCTGCGCGGAAGCACAGCTGGCCGCGGGGAGGAGGGAGCAGGCAGTCCCGCCGGCGCTTGTTTGAGCGGCTGGAGCAGGAAGACTAGAGATTGAAGAAGCACGACGGCCATTGGATGGACATCCAACAGTCACTGCTTGTGCATCAACCTTTTCTAGGAAAGCCTCAAATATGTGGAAAACAGCATACAGCCCATCTTCTATTATTTCTAATAATTTTCAGCCCATTTGCTAATTCTTAAGGTTTGTTTGGAGCCCATATTCTTTTTGTTAGCATTACAACCCAAATTGTGGCCACGGTTAAAAAATTATACGAAATTTTGCATATTTCGGTGCGGTCCAAACTATTTTTAATCCCGAAATTTCGACTCACATTCAAACTGATTTTAAAAATAAATGTATATTAATATAAAATCCAACATATTCTCCATGCATAAAAATTAATGTAATTTAAAATCTTGAAATGAAAAAAGAAGATTTTTGAAACTAATTGCCGGTTTGATGTGTTTTAAAAATGTACAGCCCATTTCTCATTACTGATGGGCCATTTTCTTGGCCAGCCGAATGAAAGCTCTCCTCGTCTTGAAATATTTGCAGCCCAACAGGCCTGACAAAGCGACTTACTTGGCAAATCACAAAAAAACTGGGTTGTGGCCGTGGACCCAGCTGTCAGCCTCTCCACGTACAGTACTCTTCCGATGGAAGTCGTTCCTTGACCACGTTGACCATGCCGCGCGGAGAGCACCACGGTGGTGGACGACGGCGAGGCCTAGGAATGGGACGACGCAGAGCCGGGGAAGACGCGGCAATGGAAGCCCGCGCGGAGAGGAGTGCGAGGGTTCACTGGTTCGGCTGCGGTGTGAATAGTAGGGGGCGGTGAGGCCTCCGCGGCAGCACAGCCGGCCACGGGAGGCAGGAGCATGCGTCACGACCGGCGCTGCTTTGGGCGGCTAGAGCAAGAAGACCAGAGGTTGAAGAAGCACTACGTCCGTTGGATGGACATCGTACGGTCATTGGAGCTAGAATCGTTCATATTGACTAAGTTGACAAATCCCTCCACCCCGTCAACTTTGTTGGCCCACAAGTCATCCTCCCACTATGGTGGGTCCCAGCTAGCAGGGGGTATTCATTTTTGTGTGCGTAATAAGGAGGCACTTCCTTGCGTGCGAAGATATAGCTGGTGGGTCCAACATGTCAGTGGGGGGAACGTTTTTTTCGCGAAATACAGAGGCCCTTTCGGTGGGTCCCAGCTATTAGGTGGAGGAATCATTATTTTGCGCGTACAGTCCACGGCCGATGGATGTCGTTCGTTGACCAGGTTGACCAGGCCGCGCCGAGAGCACCATGGCGGTGGACGACGGCGAGGCCTAGGAAGGGAACGACACGGAGCTGGGGAAGACTCGGCAATGGTTGCCCACCCGGTGGGGAGTACGAGGGTTTACTGGTCCGGCTGCCGTCGCCAGAAAATAACACAAGGTGTGGGTGAGTAGAGGAATGGCCTGGCCAGCAATGAAGTAGGGTGGGGCGGTGCGGCCTGTGTGGCAGCACAGCCGGCCACGGGAGGCGGGAGCAAGCAGTCCCACCGGAGCTGTTTTGGGCGGCTGGAGCAAGAAGATCAGATATTGAAGAAGCAGCACGACCGTTGGATTAACATCCAACAGTCACTGCTGCTAGAATCGTTTGTGGACTAAGTTGACAAAGCCAAAGTACACATCAACCTAGTAGACCCACAAGTCAGCCTCCAAATCTGTCCCAAACAGCATACAGCCCGAAATTTCTAGCCAGATTCAAATTAATTTTAAATCTAAATATACCTTAATTTAAATTCAATGAAATTTTACCCGCACAAAAACAATGAAATTTAAAATATCAAAATCTAAAAGAAAATAGTATTTTGGAACTAATTGTCTGTTGTTGTATTTTTCCATTTTACAGCCCAGTTATTATTACTTATAGCCCATTTCTTATTACTTGATAGCCCATTTTCTGGGTAAAATGCATCCCTCCTCGTCTTGAAAGATTTCCGGCCCAGCAGGGCATTGAAAAGCAAGTAGGCCTACGTTGGTTATTCTACAAAAAAACAAAATAGCTGGCTAGCAATTTTCAGAAAGGAAAAAAACAAACTGGGCTGGTCATGTGCTAAACATATGAAATAAAAGCCTGGGCTAGACGGGCCACAGGTCCCGCACAACCCAGTTGATACCCTTCTCCGTCCCGAAAAAACAAAATTACTGCGCTCGCTGCTGGGTCCCTACTGTCATCCTCACCATGTACAGTCATCTCCTTATTCCTCTCGGTTGTTGACCATGTTGACAACACTGGAGGGCGGCACCGCGGCGAGCGAACCAAGGCGGAGGACGATGGTGAGGCCTCGGACGGGAACAAACAGGAGCCGGGGCAGATCACAACCAGACGTGGGAGGCGGGAGCAGGCGGTCCCACCAGCGCTGGTTTGGCTTTGGTGGCTCGAGGAAGAAGAGACTGAAGAAACGCGACAGACGTTGAATGTCAATCCAACGGTCAAGGTTGGCACAATCCAACAGTCCAATAGCAAACTATGTCATCAAATTCAAGTTTCACAGCCAAATATGAGTACAACTAAACAACAATGTCATCATGTTTTAGTTGTCATACAATCACCAAACACAAATCAGCATACATAACAAGTGATGTTCTCACAGCAAAATACTAAACAACATGTTCATCAGGTTTCAGTTGTCATAGCAAACACAATTTCACATAGTAGATAAAAAACATCTTCTAACGGGCAAATATGACAAAAGCAATGTAATCATCATCCGCGGCAGCATCGTCAACATCTTCGCCATGTGTATCAGTCTGAATCGTAATTCCCCATGGTGTCATCTTCTTCTTCGTCCTCAACGTCCTCGAATATTGGCTTCTTCTTGATCAACTCTTGTATGTCCACAGCACGACATGCAATCTTTTCGCCGGCATCATTGACGTGATGGTTCTCAAAGATATTAGGAACATCTGTGTTACCTTGTACATCAGGAGCAGTGTAAGCATCATCTTGTTGTGCAACTTCATTAAACGAATTCCTCTGCTCAAACCTTTGCAATACTCTCCAGTCATCACTACATGCAAATGTGTCTTCCAAGAAAAATATCTGTGTTGCTTGATTTGCCAAAATAAAAGGCTCGTTGGTCTGGTGCCGCCTTGACATTGATGGATTTGAAATAATCATCAGCTTTGGGTTTTGCGATCCTGGAAAACAGGTTATTCCAATGACAACACAACATAACCACACACCGATGATCCTCGAAACTGGAGATATACTGCAACTGAATAATGTCCGTGATGTTAGCATACAATTCAATTGTCTCTTTGTCATATGTATCCATGCTCATGTTGGCACTGTTTTGTGTCTTCCTGCCTTCGTCTCGTGCAAGGGTGTTGTAACGCACATCTCAAACAACGCAAGATTCATAATGTCTTACCCGAGTATCAGGACCCATTGCTAGTGAGTAAAGGGCATCATCAACTGCCTACCCATCCTCCCGCATCTTCTTTACCTATGGTTAGAAAATAGACAAGCTGATCATCTTATGTACTCAATATATTAAAAAAACTAACAGTGCACTTCAAAAGCTGACATGGTTCTTGAACCATTTCGCAAATCCTGCCATAACCAGTTTGTCAATGTTTCTTGGATTTTGCGGCAGTAACTCCTCTTTGTAGATGCTGCGCAACATAGTGATCACGTCAAACATCTAAATATATAAGAATGTGCTGCAAGTTTAGTAGATTACGATGTATAAGCTACAATACTGCACTTACTTGATATAAGGTAGTATCTCAGGACAGTTATTCAACACATACCAAAACATTTTGTCCAAATCTTTAGGTTTGTCCTCTTGTCGACTCTTCCCTGTAACTCGAAAAGAATAATCGAAAACATTGAGCCCGAGATTGTCTTCACCCACCTCTTTGCTAAGCTGATCAGCTGTTTCAATGTATTTTGAGCAGAATGTCAACGCTTCTGTAGCAATGTAGGCCTCTGCAATGGAACCCTCGGGTCTAGCTCTGTTCCTAACATAGCCCTTGAAAGTGCCTAGCTGCCTTTCAATAGGGTACATCTAGCCATACTGTACTGGACCTCTAAGTAGTGCCTCATCAGGTAGATGAACAACCAAATGCACCATCACATCAAAGAAGGCTGGAGGATATATCTTCTCAAGGTCGCATAGGATAGTTGGTATCTTTTCTCTAAGATGCTCGAAAGCATCTATCCTGATATTCCTACTGCAGAGTTCCCTGAAGAATTGCCCCAACTCTGCAACTGCTCTGTATAAGTCAGGGCGGCCCAATCCTCTAAGGATAACAAGTAAAACCCTTTGAAGTAGGACGTGGCAGTCATGAGTTTTCAACCCTTGTACCTTGTTTCCATCTGCACTGACTCTCCTTTCAGGGTTGGAAGCAAATCCATGTGGGAATCTCACATGTGACAGGACCTCGCAGAATTCTTTTATTTTTACCTTGTCCAAGACATACACAGCTGGTGCCATATCCCGTGGTTTACCTTCATCTTGCACCTGCAAATTCTTTCTGATACCCAGGTGTGTCAAATCAATCCTAGATTTTAAGGTATCTTTCGTCTTGCCTTCAATATTAAGAAGTGTGCCGATAATGCTGTCACATATATTTTTCTCGATGTGCATCACATCAAGATTGTGCCGTAGATCCAAATCTTTCCAATACCCCAAGTCCCACAAAGTGGACCTGCAGGTAAACAATAATCTCTCTTCTACCCTGCCATGCTTCCTTTTCCCTCTACCATTACCAGGATGGTTTCCTGGTGTAATATGCCTGAACTTCTCTAATTCCACTTGCAACTCATCGGCGGTGAGCCTTTTTGGCGCATCACAGTTTTCATGCTTTGCATTGAACACATGTCTTCGGTATTTTCTAGGATGCGGCTTGTCCTTGGCAAGGAAACGGCGGTGTCCAATGTAACAGATCTTGCTAAGTATTGCGTATGACAGCAGATTCCTGTCACAGCGAACACATGCATTGTAACCATGTGTCGTTCGCCCTGACATAGTGCCCAAAGCCGGATAATCATGGATGCACCAAATTATAACAGCACGCAGAAAGAAATCAGCTGGTGGGCTGCTATATAGGTCTCGAGTGAGAACACCCTTCCATAGCTGTTGAAGTTCCTCCACAAGAGGCTCCATGAACAAATCAAAATCCTTTCCAGGACTTTTTGGACCTGGGATGAGCAAGGCCATCATGTAGTTTGATTCTTTGGTGCAGACATTTGGAGGCATGTTGTAAGGGATAACAAGCACTGGCTACATGCTATATGTGGCACTCTGGTGGCCAAATGGGTTAAATCCATCTGAAGCTAAGCCAAGTCTAATGTTTCTCGGATCAGCAACAAACTCTTTGTGTTTATCATTGAAGCTTTTCCACTCACTACCATGAAATGGATGGCTCATTACATTCTGATCTCTGTACTCCTGGTTCCTAGAATGCCACAGTACATCCTCTCTTGTTTCAGCATCATGAAACAACCTCTGCAATCTTTGTGTAATTGGAAAATGTCTTAGAACATTATGAGGAATCCTCTTCACAGCATTGCCATCTTTCCATCTTGATGATTTGCATTTCAGGCATTCACTTAAGTTGGCATAATCCTTCCAGAACAGAAAACAATTATTCTTACAAACATGGATCATATCATATCCAATTTCAACTTCACGAAGGAAATTCTTCATTTTACTGTAGGTGTGTGGCAGCTCAGATGCATCTGGGAAAGATTCGCGGAAAGCAGACAACATCGCATCGAATGATTTGTTGGTCATCCGCTCAGATGTCTTCACCTGAAGAAAGGTGACCATAGATGAGAATACTGACAGCTTATTTCCTGGGGTGACAGCAACGTTGCATTGTTCCAACATGCGGGCCCACCATTTTTCTTCTGCAGGTGAAAGTTCACGGAATGCACGAGCATTTCGTAGCATTCTTTCAATGTTGGTCAAACTCACTGGCTCCGCCACCACCACCTCTGTAACGCCCTCGATGCGGCTATATCTCCTACGTGTCGAAGCACGACTTAGAGGCATAACTGCATTGAAAGCAATGTCGCAAGTAAGGTAATCTTCACAACATCCCATGTAATAGATAATAAGGGAAAAGGTACATAGTTGGCTTACACTCACCACATCACACAAAGTACATAAATAGCATTACATCAACCAATACAATCATGGTCCGACTACGGTACCAAAATAAAAGATCAACCCCAACATGCGACATGGTCCCGATCGCCCCAACTGGGCACCACTACTGATCATCAGGGAAAGACACATAGTAACGGCGCGAGTCTTCGTCGAACTCCCACTTGAGCTCAAGCACATCATCTAGAACGGAGTCATCGGGTCCTGCATCTGGTTTGGAAGTAATCTGTGAGCTACGGGGACTCAGCAATCTCGCACCCTCGCGATCAAGACTATTTAAGCTTATAGGTAAGGCAAGGTAATATGTGGAGCTGCAGCAAGCGACTAGCATATATGGTGGCTAACCTGTTTGCAAAATAGAGCGAGAAGAGAAGGCAAAGCACGAACGAAGAACTAGAGAACAACCTATGGCAAACATTACTCCAACACCGTGTTCACTTCCTGGACTCTGCCGAGAAGAGACCATCACGGTTACACACACAGTTGATTCATTTTAATTAACTTAAGGTTCAAGTTATCTACAACTGGACATTAACAAATTCCCATCTGCCCATAACCGCGGGCACGGCTTTCGAAAGTTCAAATCCCTGCAGGGGAGTCCCAACTTAGCCCATGACAAGCTCTCACGGTCAACAAAGGATATACCTTCTCCCGAGACATTCCGATCAGACTCAGTATCCCGATTCTACAAGACATTTCGACAAAGACAAAACAAGTCCAGCAACACCGCCCGAATGTGCCGACAAATCCCGATAGGAGCTGCACATATCTCATTCTCATGGCACACTCAGATGAGACTAGCTACGAGTAAAACCAAACCTCAAGTTGCCCCGAGGTGGCCCCGCAGGCAGCTCAGTCGGACCAACACTCAGAGGAGCACTGGCCCAGGGGGGTTTAAATAAGATGACCCTCGGGCTCCGGAAACCCAAGGGAAAAAGAGGCTAGGTGGCGAATGGTAAAACCAAGGTTGGGCATTGCTGGAAGAGTTTTATTCAAGGCGAACTGTCAAGGGGTTCCCATTATTGCCCAACCGCGTAAGGAACGCAAAATCCGGGAACATAACACCGATATGACGGAAACTAGGGCGGCAAGAGTGGAACAAAACACTAGGCAAAAAGGCCGAGCCTTCCACCCTTTACCAAGTATATAGATGCATTAAGATAACAGGATAATATAATGATATCCCAACAAGAAAATAATGTTCCAACAAGGAACAGTCTCCAATCTTCACCTGCAACTAGCAACGCTATAAGAGGGGCTGAGCAAAGCGGTAACATAGCCAATCAATGGTTTGCTACGACATGGTGGGTTAGAGGTTTGACATGGCAATTTGGGGAGTCATGATAAGCAAGTGGTAGGCATCATAGCATAGGCATAGCAAAAGAGCGAGCATCTAGCAAAGCAAAGATAGAAGTGATTTCGAGGGTATGATCATCTTGCCTGCAAAGTTGTCAGAGTTGACTGGATCCTCGAAAGAAAACTCAACGGGCTCCTCGTTAGCGAACTCGTCTCCCGTCTCTACCCAAACAAGACAAACAAGAAAAAGGAACACAATCAACCACGTGCAAATGCTCGAACAACATGATGCAAACATGGTATGCTATGCGGGATGCGGTATGTGATGCACATGCAAGATTTGACAAGGAATGAAAGAACCTGGCCTCAACTTGTAAATCCAAGAGTGCCATTGGAAAGGTGAGGTGATTTCGGTTGAAATCGATATAAAGAACACCGGGATCGGATGCACGGTTTGGAAATGGCAAGCAAAACAAATATGGCACCGGTCTGCGATAAATAGCAAGTAGCCATCTAAATGCAACAAGTTAATTATGGTACAAGACTCAAAGATGGCAACAAAATACATGGCAGGGATCCACTCATGATGCTTGACAAAAGATGAACACTAAGCTACGGCCAATTCATCCATTAAGAGGTTCAAACAAGCATGGCAAAAGTGCAATTGGTAAACAGGTTTCAGACTTTGTGAAATTAACACAAGCCTGGAATTTCAGATCAGGTAGCACACTTTGGAGCATGAAAACTAGATGCTATAGGAACTTAACATGGCAAAGCAAGGCATGGCATGGAACTACTCAAATAGCTTAACAAAAGTCCCTTAGTGACCTTGAGCTAAAAGGGATCATAAAATACCATTGCAAGCATGTGAACATGCCAAAAACATAATCAGATTACAGACTTAGTGAAAAACTGGAGCATGCAAATATGATAGCAAGTAGGCATGTTCACGAGCTCGATGCACTCACTACAGAGCAAGGCATGTCAATCTAAGCATACACCCATCAAGAATACACATTATATAAGCTAGACATGGCAAGAACAACAACATAGCATGCACGGATCAACAACAACATCCTCGGCAAAATCGCTAACAAGTAGACAATCTGCCCAGATTTACGAGATAGCAAAAGTAGAGCTCGATTGACTCAAGCTAGGGTGCTCCATAATTGCAACAAAAGACATGGATGGATAGAACACCACAATATTAACAAAACATCCTTACTGGTCATCCTCAAAAAAGGCACGGATCACTAGAAAACAACATGAACATATGGCATATTGATAAAAACAGATCAAGGACTTCTCCAAGTCCCTGAAATCAGCATTAACGAATGCACTACTTTGCAAGCTTGTACTAGTCACCACACACATCACAAAAATACATGGATAGCACCTCTGGAAAGATGGAAAAACAAAACTCATGAAGAGCTCAGGAGAATATCATGCACACATTAATCATGGAAAAAATGACAAATAGCTATTTGGTGCAGCAGATCTGACAATTATGTCAAATAGCTCTCTTCCAACAGCATTTCGGGCATCAAGATGAGCTCAAATGAAAATGTTGCAATGAGATGAAATGATGTACTCTCTGAGACGAACATTTCTATATGCCACACGCCCAAAACGGAGCTACAGATGCGGAGATATAGCATGATGAAAAATGCAATTTGTCTAGGGTTTCGGGAGAAAGTCAACCGAGTTTTGGATCTGGATCTGGATCTGGATCCGGTTACTGTAGCAGCGCGGAAAATGAAGAGGAACTCGACCTCGCCGGAGTTCTTGTTCGCCGGAGATGGGGGGTCGCCGGAGTAGTGGAACTTGACGCCGGCGAGGAGGGTCGTCGAGGAGGCGGTGGCGGGCGCGGTGGTGCGGCCGCGGCGAGGTGCGGCGTCCCCGGCGGGCGCGGATGGCTGCGGTGGCCTGCCGGAGCGGTGAGGCGGCGCGGGCGGTCGCCGACGCCGGCGAGGGACGCGGCGGCCGGCGCGGCAGGCGAGGTAGCGGCGCTCGGGCGCGCGCGAACCGGCCGGTTGGCGGCGCTGCGCGGGCCGGGAGGGCTCTCCCGGGGCCCTGGCGGGCCGGCACGACGGGGGAGACCCGGCGGGACATGTGGCGTGCCCTTATTGTGCGACGGCGGCGGCGGCGAGATGTCCGGATGAAACGGACATTGTCCGGTTGCAGAGAGAGGGGATTTTTAGGGTTTCGGGGGAGAGGAACCGTGGATCTCGGAGGGGGATATTTATAGGCATAGAAGGAGCTAGGAGTGTCCAAATGAGGTGCGGTTTTTGGCCACGCAATCATGATCGAATGCTCTAGATGATGGAGAGGGTTTTGGTGGGTTTTGGGCCAAATTGGAAGGGTGTTGGGCTGCAACACACACGAGGCCTTCTCGGTCCCTCGGTTAACCGTTGGAGCATCAAACGAAGTCCAAATGGTACGAAACTTGATAGGCGGTCTACCGGCAGTAAACCAAGGATGCTTGGCAAGTCCCGGTCCAATCCAGAAATGTTTAACCCCCACACATGAAAGGAAGGTAGAAAGGACCACCGGAGGAGATAGAAGTGCCAGAATGCAAAACGGACAACGGGGGAAATGCTCGGATGCATGAGACGAACACGTATGCAAATGCAATGCACATGATGACATGATAATAGATGCATGACAACGACAACAACACACGAAGATAAAACCCGAACCCGAGGAAATAAAATAATTTAGTGCCGGAAACGGCAGGAGTTGGAGTACATATTAGGTAAATTACATCCGGGGTGTTACAACACTCCACCACTACGAAAGGATCCCGTCCCGAGATCTAGGACTGGAAGAACGCCGGGTACTCAGAATGGAGGCGATCCTCGCGTTCCCAGGGGGCTTCACGGTCGGAATGGTGTGACCACTTGACTTTGAGGAATTTGATTGACTTATTGCGAGTCTTGCGTTCAGTCTCTTCAAGAATAGCAATGGGGTGCTGACGATAAGAGAGATATTCTTGGAGATCAATGTCTTCGAAGTTGACGGTGCGGTCAGGCATCTTGAAGCACTTGCGGAGCTAAGAGACATGGAACACGTCGTGCACATTTGCAAAGTTTGAAGGAAGCTCGAGTTGATAGGCGAGATTGCCTCTCTTGCTCATGATTTTGAAAGGACCCGCGTATCTAGGGGCAAGCTTCCCTTTGATACCGAAGCGACGAGTACCTTTCATTGGGGAGACGCGGAGGTAAACATGATCTCCGATCTCGAAAGCCAAATCACGGTGCTTACTATCATAGTAGCTCTTCTGGCGTGATTGCGCTGCTTTGAGATTATCACGAATGACTTTGCACATTTCCTCTGCCTCTCTGATTAAGTCATTTCCAAGAAGTTGACGTTCACCGGTTTCAGACCAGTTGAGTGGAGTACGACACTTCCTGCCATAGAGAATTTCAAATGGGGCCTTGCCCGAACTTTCTTGAAAACTGTTGTTGTAGGAGAATTCGGCATATGGAAGACAATCTTCCCACTTCATGCCGAAGGATATAACGCAAGCCCTGAGCATATCTTCTAGAATCTAATTGACATGCTCGACTTGACCGCTAGTTTGAGGATGGACAGTTGTGCTGAAGCGGATGTTGGTGCCCATGGCCTTCTGAAAAGAATCCCAAAACTTGGAGGTAAAGATGATGCCACGGTCTGAAGAGATCACCTGTGGAATACCGTGTAGTGAGACAATTCCAGAGGTATACAGCTCCGCCAATTGAGCTGCAGTGATTGACTCTTTGATAGGCAGAAAGTGAGCCACTTTAGTGAGTTTGTCGATGACAACGAATATAGCATCATTGCCACGCTTGGACTTTGGAAACCCAGTCACGAAGTCCATCTCAATGTGGTCAAACTTCCACTCTGGAATGGCAAGAGGTTGGAGGAGACCAACTGGCCTTTGGTGTTCTGCCTTCACTCTTCTGCAGACATCACACTCAGTCATGAACTGAGCGATCTCGCGCTTCATTCGAGTCCACCAATAAGCTTGCTTGAGGTCCTGATACATCTTCGTGCTCCCAGGGTGGATGGAGAGGAGTGAATTGTGAGCCTCGTTCATGATAACCTTATGAAGATCACCTTTGGGCACAACAATACGATCCTCGAAGAAGAGAATATCCTTGTCATCAAGGCGGTAGCACTTGTGCTTGGGTTGACTCTTGGCAATCCCAATCTTCACCTTCTTCACCATAGCATCAAGAAGTTGAGCCTTGCGAATCTGATCTTCCAAAGTAGGAGAGACTTGAAGGTTGGCGAGGAAACCTTGAGGAACAACTTGCAGATTGAGTTTGCGGAAAGCTTCACAAAGCTCGGGTTGATAAGGCTTGAGAATCAGACTGTTGCAGTACGCCTTCCTGCTCAAAGCGTTAGCAATCACATTGGCCTTGCCTGGAGTATACTCGATACTCGGATTATACTCTTGAATCATTTCGACCCAACGAGTCTGCCTGAGGTTGAGATTAGGCTGAGTGAAGATGTACTTGAGACTCTTGTGGTCAGTGAAGATGTCCACTTTTCTTCCCAATAAGAGATGTCTCCATGTCAAAAGAGCATGCACAACTGCCGCCAACTCGAGGTCATGAGTGGGGTAGTTCTTCTCGTTGGGATTCAACTGGCGAGAGGTATAAGCCAAAACTTTCTTCTCTTGCATCAACACTGCACCAAGACCTTGAAGAGAGGCATCGCAGAAGACCTCGAACGGTTTGGATTCATCAGGAGGAGTCAGAACTGGAGCAGTGACCAATTTCTCTTTCAAAGTGTTGAAAGCGATGTCACATTCCGGAGACCAAACGTACTTGACGTGCTTCTGGAGAAGGTTTGAAAGAGGCTTCGCGATCTTTGAAAAGTTCTCAACGAACCTTCGACAATAGCTTGTGAGACCGAGGAAGCTACGGAGTTGCTTCACGTTCTGAGGTGGTTCCCAATTCACGATTGCAGACACCTTCTCAGCATTCACCGCAATGCCCTTGGCAGAGATGATATGCCCAAGATAAAGAACCTCATGGAGCCAAAACTCGCACTTTGAGAACTTGGCGTAGAACTGATGTTCCCTGAGCTTATCGAGCACCAAACGCAAGTGCTTGGCATGATCTTCCTTGTTCTTCGAAAAGACCAGAATGTCGTCGAGATAGACCAAAATAAAGTCATTTGTGTAGGCGTTGAAGATGAAGTTCATCATGCGAGAGAAATTCGGAGGAGCGTTGACGAGGCCAAAAGACATGACAGTGTATTCATATGAACCATAGCTTGTTCTAAAAGCCATCTTGGGAATATCTTGCTCACGGATTCGAATCTAGTGATAACCCATAGGGAGATCAAGCTTGGAGAATACTTGGGCACCTTTGAGTTGTTCGAACAGCTCGTTGATGTTGGGAAGTGGGTATTTGTTCTTGATAGTCTTCTTGTTCAATGGACGGTAGTCAACAGAAAGTCGGTCCGTTCCATCCTTCTTCTTCACAAAAGGAACTCCACAACCCCACAAAGAAGAACTAGGTCGGATGAGACCCATTCGTTCTTGAATATCGAGTTGCTTCTTCAGCTCCTTCAACTCTTCAGGTCCGAGCTTGTAAGGATGCTTGCAAACCGGTTTCGTGCCAGGCTCAAGATCGATGACGAATTCAACTGGCCGGTGCGGAGGCATTCCTGGAAGCTCTTCTGGAAAGACGTCTTGATATTCGCAAACGACTGGAATTTGCGAGATGGCATCCAGTTCACCCTTCTCATTGAGAGAAAATAGACGGATTGTGTTATCCCAAGCTATCGTGGAATTTTCACGGCAGATGTCCTTAGTGTCAGGACTTAGTCGCGAGGCCAACGCATCTATGTGGTAGCTTGGGAGGGGTTGAGCGGGACAAGCGACGCGATATTTTACCCAGGTTCGGCCCCTCACGGTGGAGGTAAAAGCCTACATCCTGCTTCATTGATATTGATGATGATGATCACGGTTACAAGAGTGCTCTATCTTGAGAGCTATTGTCTAAACCTAACTTGTCCAACTTGTGGAACCTGTGAATCTTGTCCCTTTTGGGGAGCCCTGCCCCTCCTTTTATATGTTGGAGGGGCAGGTTACATGTAGAGTCCTATTAGGATTAGGACTAGTCTATCTCTAATACAAACCGGATACAAGTCCAGGTCTTAACTCCTTGTAAGATAAATGTTCCTCATGCCTTTCCTCTTAAACCGGCCCACCATTAACCTAAACCGGCCTGCTGGTCCTTGGGCCTTGTCATGCATCTGGAATACGCGCCGGGTCACCAATGAATCTTCAGGCTCGTGAATCGTCATACCAGTGAACCGCCAGACACGTAAACCGCCAATCCTCTGGCGGGTTACCAATGAAACGCCTAGTCCGGTCGGGTTATACTTCTGGCCGGTTTACGCCGCGGGGTATATCCCCGACATTAGCCCCCAAGTTTAGCTTGGATTTATCCATGGTAAACTTATGCTGCAAAATAAACACAAGAACAAATTTGACAGGTTGTGCTCCGGGTTAAACATTCTTGTAAACCGGTACCTGATCACCCTTAAGTCCTTGTTATTTCCTCCTTCTGGGAAGTCTGGGTCAATAGACCAGCTTCATAATCAATTTGCCGGTTTAATATTACAAAAATGGCCAGTTTATAAATATTGATGGCACCGGGTCATAATTCTTGTCGACACCGGGTCATGTAATTGATCTTCCTGATTTGCTCAAAACTGATAAAATGAAGATGTTCCTCCTTTATATGCATAATACCTATAGCCCCCAAGTCTTAAGAGGAGAACATAGTGATAACTTAAGACTTGCTCCAATAAGTGTTTCAAACTTGAAGAAATCCGGTTTGTTCATCTCAATCATATAAACTGAATACTCCATATATGTAGCCCCCAAGTGCCGGGTTGTCATGCTTGCAGCAACCTGGGACTTGTAATTGCTTGGATTGTTGACTTTGCATTAGCCCCCAAGTGCCATGGTGCATGCTTGCAGCGACATGAGACTTGCATGTAATCTCAATTTGAATAATGTAGCCCCCAAGTGCCGGGTTGTAAGCCTGCAGTGACTCGGGACTATCCCTTCCATTGTAGAATAAATCATATCCTTTGATAATATGATAGCCATTGCGCTTAAAGCGACTTTGAAAACCTTAATCATAATACTGGCTATTGATAACCATAATAAAAATCCAGCCATGTTGGCTATTTGAATAATATACCCAATGATTTATAAGCGCATAATTCCAATGGCGCAATCCAAATATATACTGGCGACTTATAGTCCAAAGCCAGGCCGGTTCAATAAACACCGGTGATTTGCAATTATGCTTTATTCAACCTATTTCTGCATACAAGTTTAAAGTGTCCTAGTGGTTTACCGCCGGACGGGTCATAATGCCCAACATATAACCCGGGTTTATAACCAAGGCTGCACTTAAGAATAATCAAATATGAAATAGATCATACATGTGACACTGAATCACATCGTTGGTTTACCAACTTTTTTTAGTAAGGGCGACAACCCAAATCTTGAGTATGATAACTCCCGTCATATTTTGCCGGTTTGTAATAAAACCATGTTGGTTTGTAATAAACACCGGATAATCATCCTGGCAACTTATAGTCAACGCCGACCGGGCTAAGAAAACTCCGGTTTATAATTGAGTTTGTACTAACAATTGATAGTTGAAAGCTTGTGCCGGGTTAAGAATCACCGGACTGATTTGATGACTGAAAGTCATGCCGGGTCAATAGACACCGGTTCAACATAAAACTTAACAAAAGAGAAAAATCTTGACAAAGGCAAATAAAACCGTGTAGTCGAGGCTTTTCAAGGGCTGCCAGGCCCAAATTCGAGGCTTTTGATGGGCTGCCAGGCCGCTAAGTTAAACCATTTTGGCAAAGCCTTTTAAGATGGCCCTCCAACTAACCAATCATCGTTTTAACTTTGACAAGTTCAGGGTCTCAATGAGAGTAACTGTCAAACGTTCGAAGGGTCGTGCCAGGATTACCTGGATAGGAGTGGCTTACTTGATGAAGGCAGGTTAACCCGGGGTTTTAGGTGAATACACCAGGCTTCCAAGCCGTGGGTCGATAGCCAGCTACAAGGGTCCTTTCAAACTCTTTGGTATTTGACACAAAGAGCCCCCAAGTAACTTTGTGAGCTATGCTCAATGGGTGCCTATGTTTGAGTTGTGCGTAGCAACAAGACTCTCTTTGGCCCCTTGGGTGTGAAGCTCCCAAGCTTTGTTGTGGCATGATAGCCGCATCAAGAGGGTAGTAACGCTATGTTCTCTTTGGTGAATACACCTATGTTTGAACAAGAAGCCCCCAAGTTTTGTTGTGGCGTGATAGCCGCATCAAGAGGGTAGTAACGTTATGTTCTCTTTGGTGAATACACCTATGTTTGAACAGGAAGCCCCCAAATGATATAGTGAGCTGTGCTCAAGAGGCACCTAAGTTTGAGTTGTGCTGTGCAACAAACTCTCTTTGGTCCCCTTAATTTCTTCTGAGAACTCGAACTTGCGAGAGAGTATTCTTTTGAACCGGAAATTCTTAAACCGGATTTGAGAGCTTCTGAGCTTTGTGGGAGAACAAATTTCCCTTGAACCGGATTTTAAACCGGCATTCTTTATTTTGAACCGGAAATTTTCTGGCGGCCTTCAAATTGCCATCAATATGGTAGTAGCCTCCGGGATCGGGTTATCTTTCCCTCCAATGTCCTGGGGTTCTTGACTTCACTGAAAACCGACAACATTTGCTGAGTCATATTACTGTAGCCCCCTAGTCTCAAGGTGACTCGAGGAGTTGACTTGAGATTCTCCATTTTTGACCGTGATATAATCCGATATGAGTCCTTCAACAGCTCAGTGATATAATCTTTCCTATATTGAAGAACTTGCAAGACAAAGTAATTGCTCTTCTTTTTTTAAAAAAGAAAGCAATATATAATATAAAAATATACTGGATGGATTTCACCTGAGATGTTGAGCCAGAAATTATCCATCGCGGAGTTGATGATCACCATGGTGAAGTGTAAATAAATCATGGGTGAATCCGCCGTCGGAGCAGACAGATGAGTCAGCCGCGATATTATAGGCCAGTGCGGACGGGCTAGTTGTCCTCCGCATCGTAAACTGGCACGAACGGGCGAGTTAATCGTGTTGTCCTGCATTAACAATAGTGCGGACCAAGGCAAAGAAAAACTGCTCTTTGACAACAATAATATATGCCAATAAATTTGAACGGATAAATATCACCTGATTGTTCGGATGACGGTTAATCCGTCAACGCAACAGAGGCGACTCAATATGGCAGAGGCGACTCAACACGGCCCCGGCGGTTTAACACAATAATGAAACAGAGGCATCACCATGGCGGTGGCTCAAAAACTGCAGCAACAACGCGTTTGAGACAGCGGCGGCGGCTCGCAACGGACGTGCGGTGACCATGAACAAATGCCAGTCGGTGGTGGCTTCGTGTAATGTCATAGCGGCCACAACGAAGGTAGCGGTTTAAGCGCGCGGCGGTTTGCAACGGACGCGCGGCGGTTTACCAATATTTCGGACTTGGTGACGACTCGTGATGCAGCAGTGGAGGGCCGGATCGTGTCAGGCAGTTGAAACAGACCCTGGCGAAACAGCATCCGGCTCGGTGAGTTTTCCTTCTCTGGGTCGTAGTTGATTTGCAGAAACTATGTCCGCATATCATTAAAACGTCGATAACGATAGATCACTTTTTACCAGCGGCTTGCACAGACATATACGGAAGAATTACTCCGGCCGCTTGGTTACTTCCTCGATCTGTGTGCCTAATGAAATTATTGTTGTCTTTTCTTTCTTCAGACATTTACAGACACTGGTTTGCTTCCCCACATAGCAGTTTTGGCCCAATAAAAAAATTAGAGTTGTAGATCAACTTGGCCATCACGTGGCAGAGTACTAATTGGAATAGCACCATTGCTACTTGTTGGCTCTTCCCATTATTGCAGGTTTCACATGAGGATACGGAAGCTGGCCTGACCCCTTGCATGCACGGGTGCCTAACTTGGTCGATGGGAGGAAAACAAGGACTACGGCGGCTCGTCGGCCTTCGTGTGGACGATCGGCTGCTACTTTCAAGGGGTTGATCCGACCGCGTAATTAGGCGAGCACCCGTGAAGGAAACGGTTTCGATCTCCTTGAACTTCTGTCGGTCTTGGTGATATTTGTGACAGATCGCAGAATGGCGGTTGCGCTCCCAGATGTGACCCTCTTTCTAGGGTTTCAACAGATCTTGTTGGGCAGACGCGTTTGGCCGGTCGACATTGAATTTACCTTTTGACTCTCGTCTGGTTTATACAGCTGCCAAAACTTTTTCAATCTTCACTGATAAACTCAGAATTGATTTAGATCCTTCTGCACCGGTTCTTCTCTACCCGGCAAATCGCGAACTTCTCGATCTCTAGGAGAGATCCCTCCAACAACTCATCACCACCGTGCGCAGGCCCCACGGTGGGCGCCAACTGTCATGGAATTGTCACGACAGATGTCCTTAGTGTCAGGACTTAGTCGCGAGGCCAACACATCTATGTGGTAGCTTGAGAGGGGTTGAGCGGGACGAGAGACGCGATATTTTACCCAGGGTCGGCCCCTCACGGTGGAGGTGAAAGCCTACATCCTGCTTCATTGATATTGATGATGATGATCACGGTTACAAGAGTGCTCTATCTTGAGAGCTATTGTGTAAACCTAACTTGTCCAACTTGTGGAACTTGTGAATCTTGTCCCTTTTGGGGAGCCCTGCCCCTCCTTTTATATGTTGGAGGGGCAGGTTACATGTAGAGTCCTATTAGGATTAGGACTTGTCTATCTCTAATACAAATCGGATACAAGTCCAGGTCTTAACTCCTTGTAAGATAAATGTTCCTCATGCCTTTCCTCTTAAACCGGCCCACCATTAACCTAAACCGTCCTGCTGGTCCTTGGGCCTTGTCATGCATCTGGAATACGCGCTGGGTCACCAATGAATCTTCAGGCTCGTGAATCGTCATACCAGTGAACCACCAGACACGTAAACCGCCAGACACGTAAACCGCCAATCCTCTGGCGGTTTACCAATGAAACGCCTAGTCTGGCCGGGTTATACTTCCGGCCGGTTTACGCCGCGGGGTATATCCCCGACACGAGCGGCAAAGACAATTACATCCTCAGACGAATGAGTCAATTGAATCTGTCTGGCTGCACAATCAAGCTGAGCCTTGTGCTTAGAAAGCCAATCCATCCCGAGAATAAGATCAATATCCGAGTTACCAAGGACCATTGGAGAAGCAAGAAACTTGAAATCACCCATCATGATAGAAATATCCGGAACTATCATACTAGAACTCAGACGCTTAGCCGGAGAGACGACTTGCAAAGATCTAGGTAAAGCCTTAGTACTAAAATTGTTCTCCGATGCAAATGGGAATGACATGAAGGAATGCGATGCACCAGAGTCAAAAAGTACTTTAGCTGGAATATCGTTAACAGGAAGGTTACCCATGATGACATCTGACGAGTCCTCTGCCTGAGCTGCATTCACCATGTTGACCTTGGCGTACTTGGGGTTATGCTTGACCACAACTGTACTTGCCGATCTCACAGGAGGAGGAGGAGGGAGACGCCTCTGGTTGAAGCATTTGTTGGCATAGTGACCCTTCTGTTGGCACTTGTTGCACGTGACCTCTGAAAGCGGACGGTGATACGGAGCACTCGATCTTGGAGCTTGAGATGAAGTCTTATTCTGAAAGCCAGGGTTGGGTGGGTGGGAAGATCCACTGCTACCTTTGCTCTTTTATTGATACGGCTGACGGAACGGAGGAGGAGGAAGCCAATACTTCCGCTTCTTAGCCACTTGAGTAGAGGAAGAAGGAGTAGCATCTCTGACTCGCTTCTTGGAAGCATCACACTTCAGTTGAGCAGCCTCTTGCTTCAATGCCATGTTGTAAAACTCATCGTACCTCAAGGGCTCGAAGAGAACAAGAGCTAGATGGATTTCTTCTCTGAGACCACCCCTGAACTGGTATATCATGCTCTTCTCGTCAGGGATGTCCTGCTTAGCAAAGTGGGCGAGCTTCTGAAACAACTTGTTGTAATCATAGACAGACATAGAGCCTTGCTTCAGGTTGCGGAATTCCTCACGCTTTCTTTCAACCACACTCTAAGGAATATGATGAGCTTTGAAGTCTTGACGGAATTCATCCCAGGTAATCACACGGCCTCCTCTGGAATCTTTGTACTGCTGAAACCATTCTGCAGCTTGGTCTTTGAGTTGGAAAGAAGCGAACTTGACAAAGTCCTCAGGCCTGACGTTACTGCACTCGAAATGCTTGCACAAGTCCACGAGCCAATTGTCAGCATCAGTTGCCTCAACATAATTGCTAAAGGTCTTTGGCTGGTTAGCAAGGAACTGGTTGAGTGTAGCAAAGTGATTCTGATTGTTGCCTTGGTTGCCTTGGTTCGCTTGGTTGCGCTCTTGAAGAATTTGCATGATCAACTGCGTGTTTGCATTGGTAGCAGCCATCACAGCTTGCCATGCCTCCGGAGGAGGGGGTGGTGGTGGCGGATCAGGATTCGGAGTCCTGCGCGTTGGAGGAGCCATCCTGAAGAGGATGACATCCATTAGCACACTGATAGACAAAAATTGAAGCTGAATCCAACGGGTAGAAATTGAAACATATAGTCTTCACATGTGAACAAAATGAACGAATGCATTCCAATAGAAATGGTCACATATCCATAAATTGAGAAGCCACTTAGAATTTAGGTAGAGGAATAAAATCAACAAGGTACGGAGCAAGAACGAATACTCGGTAAGGATCACCCAATCTCAAACCAAATATCCATGGAAGAAGAACTAGAGCTACAAGAATTCCCACCTATGAAACTCCTGAACCTTTCCGGTTATGCAATCAGGTGTTGGGGATACAGGGGAAGCATAATATCCCACCCAAATCTAGCAAATCCTACATCCAGCTGTATCCATCCTTCAACACATAACTGAGAAAAACTTCGGAAATCGTCTACCTCAACCTTTGAAAAGCATCCGTTATACAAGTTATGGCAATACTCCCGAACTCCCGCCCCAGTATTGGGTGGCGTCGAGGTTATGTCACCAACAACTGCATAAAAGAGATTTTTGATGTCGGCGAACTAAACTCAGGTATTCCAGGACTGCAACGATAAAATTGTGACGACAACACCTCGGAGCTCAACTCCCCGGGACACTGCCACAACCCCTAAATGACAGGAGGCACCAAGAACAATGTTCTCGTCACAAATCCATCGGAACGATTCCAAAATACCCGCGTGATCCTAAATTTTTTTAGTGAAATTTGAGAAGAGAAGAGTCAAAACTCTACGTCAGGATGCCTTACCAGAGCGATGAAGGGACTGGGGATTAAAAAGAATTCCTAAACTCTCCGATATATAATTCCTATATGACTCAAAACATTGTTTTCTAGACTCAACAATGGCAGCTAATAACGATCAAGCAGTGAGGGATCCTAAGGTCGGGGAAGGCTCTGATTACCAGCTTGTAATGCCCTCGATGCGGCTATATTTGCTACGTGTCGAAGCACGACTTAGAGGCATAACCGCATTGAAAGCAATGTCGCAAGTAAGGTAATATTCACAACATCCCATGTAATAGATAATAAGGGAAAAGGTACATAGTTGGCTTACACTCGCCACATCACACAAAGTACATAAATAGCATTACATCAACCAATACAATCATGGTCCGACTATGGTACCAAAATAAAAGATCAACCCCAACATGCGACATGGTCCCGATCGCCCCAACTGGGCACCACTACTGATCATCAGGGAAAGACACATAGTAAAGGCGCGAGTCTTCGTCGAACTCCCACTTGAGCTCAAGCGCATCATCTAGAATGGAGTCATCGGGCCCTGCATCTGGTTTGGAAGTAATCTGTGAGCTACGGGGACTCAGCAATCTCATGATGGCACTGTTTTGTGTCTTCCTGCCTTCGTCTCGTGCAAGGGTGTTGTAACACACATCTCAAACAACGCAAGATTCATAATCTCTTACCCGAGTATCAGGACCCATTGCTAGTGAGTAAAGGGCATCATCAACTGCCTACCCATCCTCTCGCATCTTCTTAACCTATGGTTAGAAAATAGACAAGCTGGTCATCTTATGTACTCAATATATTAAAAAAACTAACAGTGCACTTCAAAAGCTGACATGGTTCTTGAACCATTTCGCAAATCCTGCCATAACCAGTTTGTCAATGTTTCTTAGATTTTGCGGCAGTAACTCCTCTTTGTAGATGCTGCGCAACATAGTGATCACGTCAAACATCTAAATATATAAGAATGTGCTGCAAGTTTAGTAGATTACGATGTATAAGCTACAATACTGCACTTACTTGATATAAGGTAGTATCTCAGGACAGTTATTCAACACATACCAAAACATTTTGTCCAAATCTTTAGGTTTGTCCTCTTGTCGACTCTTCCCTGTAACTCGAAAAGAATAATCGAAAACATTGAGCCCGAGATTGTCTTCACCCACCTCTTTGCTAAGCTGATCAGCTGTTTCAATGTATTTTGAGCAGAATGTCAATGCTTCTGTAGCAATGTAGGCCTCTGCAATGGAACCCTCGGGTCTAGCTTTGTTCCTAACATAGCCCTTGAAAGTGCCTAGCTGCCTTTCAATAGGGTACATCTAGCCATACTGTACTAGACCTCTAAGTAGTGCCTCATCAGGTAGATGAACAACCAAATGCACCATCACATCAAAGAAGGCTGGAGGATATATCTTCTCAAGGTCGCATAGGATAGTTGGTATCTTTTCTCTAAGATGCTCGAAAGCATCTATCCTGATATTCCTACTGCAGAGTTCCCTGAAGAATTGCCCCAACTCTGCAACTGCTCTGTATAAGTCAGGGCGGCCCAATCCTCTAAGGATAACAAGTAAAACCCTTTGAAGTAGGACGTGGCAGTCATGAGTTTTCAACCCTTGTACCTTGTTTCCATCTGCACTGACTCTCCTTTCAGGGTTGGAAGCAAATCCATGTGGGAATCTCACATGTGACAGGACCTCGCAGAATTCTTTTATTTTTACCTTGTCCAAGACATACACAGCTGGTGCCATATACCGTGGTTTACCTTCATCTTGCACCTGCAAATCCTTTCTGATACCCAGGTGTGTCAAATCAATCCTAGATTTGAAGGTATCTTTCGTCTTGCCTTCAATATTAAGAAGTGTGCCGATAATGTTGTCACATATATTTTTCTCGATGTGCATCACATCAAGATTATGCCGTAGATCCAAATCTTTCCAATACCCCAAGTCCCACAAAGTGGACCTGCAGGTAAACAATAATCTCTCTTCTACCCTGCCATGCTTCCTTTTCCCTCTACCATTACCAGGATGGTTTCCTGGTGTAATATGCCTGAACTTCTCTAATTCCACTTGCAACTCATCGGCGGTGAGCCTTTTTGGCGCATCACAGTTTTCATGCTTTGCATTGAACACATGTCTTCGGTATTTTCTAGGATGCGGCTTGTCCTTGGCAAGGAAACGGCGGTGTCCAATGTAACAGATCTTGCTAAGTATTGCGTATGACAGCAGATTCCTGTCACAGCGAACGCATGCATTGTAACCATGTGTCGTTCGCCCTGACATAGTGCCCAAAGCCGGATAATCATGGATGCACCAAATTATAACAGCACGCAGAAAGAAATCAGCTGGTGGGCTGCTATATAGGTCTCGAGTGAGAACACCCTTCCATAGCTGTTGAAGTTCCTCCACAAGAGGCTCCATGAACAAATCAAAATCCTTTCCAGGACTTTTTGGACCTGGGATGAGCAAGGTCATCATGTAGTTTGATTCTTTGGTGCAGACATTTGGAGGCATGTTGTAAGGGATAACAAGCACTGGCTACATGCTATATGTGGCACTCTGGTGGCCAAATGGGTTAAATCCATCTGAAGCTAAGCCAAGTCTAATGTTTCTCGGATCAGCAACAAACTCTTTGTGTTTATCATTGAAGCTTTTCCACTCACTACCATGAGATGGATGGCTCATTACATTCTGATCTCTGTACTCCTGGTTCCTAGAATGCCACAGTACATCCTCTCTTGTTTCAGCATCATGAAACAACCTCTGCAATCTTTGTGTAATTGGAAAATGTCTCAGAACATTATGAGGAATCCTCTTCACAGCATTGCCATCTTTCCATCTTGATGATTTGCATTTCAGGCATTCACTTAAGTTGGCATAATCCTTCCAGAACAGAAAACAATTATTCTTACAAACATGGATCATATCATATCCAATTCCAACTTCACGAAGGAAATTCTTCATTTTACTGTAGGTGTGTGGCAGCTCAGATGCATCTGGGAAAGATTCGCGGAAAGCAGACAACATCGCATCGAATGATTTGTTGGTCATCCACTCAGATGTCTTCACCTGAAGAAAGGTGACCATAGCTGAGAATACTGACAGCTTATTTCCTGGGGTGACAGCAACGTTGCATTGTTCCAACATGCGGGCCCACCATTTTTCTTCTGCAGGTGAAAGTTCACGGAATGCACGAGCATTTCGTAGCATTCTTTCAATGTTGGTCAAACTCACTGGCTCCGCCACCACCACCTCTGTAACGCCCTCGATGCGGCTATATCTCCTACGTGTCGAAGCACGACTTAGAGGCATAACCGCATTGAAAGCAATGTCGCAAGTAAGGTAATCTTCACAACATCCCATGTAATAGATAATAAGGGAAAAGGTACATAGTTGGCTTACACTCACCACGTCACACAAAGTAAATAAATAGCATTACATCAACCAATACAATCATGGTCCGACTACGGTACCAAAATAAAAGATCAACCCCAACATGCGACATGGTCCTGATCGCCCCAACTGGGCACCACTACTGATCATCAGGGAAAGACACATAGTAACGGCGCGAGTCTTCGTCGAACTCCCACTTGAGCTCAAGTGCATCATCTAGAATGGAGTCATCGGGCCCTGCATCTGGTTTGGAAGTAATCTGTGAGCTACAGGGACTCAGCAATATCGCACCCTCGCGATCAAGACTATTTAAGCTTATAGGTAAGGCAAGGTAATATGTGGAGCTGCAGCAAGCGACTAGCATATATGGTGGCTAACATGTTCGCAAAAGAGGGCGAGAAGAGAAGGCAAAGCACGAACGAAGAACTAGAGAACAACCTACGGCAAACATTACTTCAACACCGTGTTCATTTCCCGGACTCTGCCGAGAAGAGACCATCACGGTTACACACACAGTTGATTCATTTTAATTAAGTTAAGGTCCAAGTTATCTACAATCGGACATTAACAAATTCCCATAACCGTGGGCACGGCTTTCAAAAGTTCAAATCCCTGCAGGGGAGTCCCAACTTAGCCCATGACAAGCTCTCATGGTCAACGAAGGATATACCTTCTCCCGAGACATTTCGATCAGACTCGGTATCCCGGTTCTATAAGACATTTCGACAACGACAAAACAAGTCCAGCAACACCGCCCGAATGTGCCAACAAATCCCGATAGGAGCTGCACATATCTCATTCTCAGGGCACACTCAGATGAGACTAGCTACGAGTAAAACCAAACCTCAAGTTGCCCCGAGGTGGCCCCATAGGTAGCTCAGTCGGACCAACACTCAGAGGAGCACTGGCCTAGGGGGGTTTAAATAAGATGACCCTCGGGCTCCGAAAACCCAAGGGAAAAAGAGGCTAGGTGGCGAATGGTAAAACCAAGGTTGGGCATTGCTGGAAGAGTTTTATTCAAGGCAAACTATCAAGGGGTTCCCATTATTGCCCAACCACGTAAGGAACGCAAAATCCGGGAACATAACACCGATATGACGGAAACTAGGGCGGCAAGAGTGGAACAAAACACTAGGCAAAAAGGCCGAGCCTTCCACCCTTTACCAAGTATATAGATGCATTAAGATAACAGGATAATATAATGATATCCCAACAAGAAAATAATGTTCCAACAAGGAACAGTCTCCAATCTTCACCTGCAACTAGCAACGCTATAAGAGGGGCTGAGCAAAGCGGTAACATAGCCAATCAATGGTTTGCTACAACATGGTGGGTTAGAGGTTTGACATGGCAATTTGGGGAGTCATGATAAGCAAGTGGTAGGCATCATAGCATAGGCATAGCAAAAGAGCGAGCATCTAGCAAAGCAAAGATAGAAGTGATTTCGAGGGTATGATCATCTTGCCTGCAAAGTTGTCAGAGTTGACTGGATCCTCGAAATAAAACTCAACGGGCTCCTCGTTAGCGAACTCGTCTCCCGTCTCTACCCAAACAAGACAAACAAGCAAAAGGAACACAATCAACCACGTGCAAATGCTCGAACAACATGATGCAAACATGGTATGCTATGCGGGATGCGGTATGTGATGCACATGCAAGATTTGACAAGGAATGAAAGAACCTGGCCTCAACTTGTAAATCCAAGAGTGCCATTGGAAAGGTGAGGTGATTTCGGTTGAAATCGATATAAAGAACACCGGGATCGGATGCACGGTTTGGAAATGGCAAGCAAAACAAATATGGCACCGGTCTGCGATAAACAGCAAGTAGCCATCTAAATGCAACAAGTTAATTATGGTACAACACTCAAAGATGGCAACAAAATACATGGCAGGGATCCACTCATGATGCTTGACAAAAGATGAACACTAAGCTACGGCCAATTCATCCATTAAGAGGTTCAAACAAGCATGGCAAAAGTGCAACTGGTAAACAGGTTTCAGACTTTGTGAAATTAACACAAGCCTGGAATTTCAGATCAGGTAGCACACTTTGGAGCATGAAAACTAGATGCTATAGGAACTTAACATGGCAAAGCAAGGCATGGCATGGAACTACTCAAATAGCTTAACAAAAGTCCCTTAGTGACCTTGAGCTAAAAGGGATCATAAAATACCATTGCAAGCATGTGAACATGGCAAAAACATAATCAGATTACAGACTTAGTGAAAAACTGGAGCATGCAAATATGATAGCAAGTAGGCATGTTCACGAGCTCGATGCACTCACTACAGAGCAAGGCATGTCAATCTAAGCATACACCCATCAAGAATACACATTATATAAGCTAGACATGGCAAGAACAACAACATAGCATGCACGGATCAACAACAACATCCTCGGCAAAATCGCTAACAAGTAGACAATCTGCCCAAATTTACGAGATAGCAAAAGTAGAGCTCGATTGACTCAAGCTAGGGTGCTCCATAATTGCAACAAAAGACATGGATGGATAGAACACCACAATATTAACAAAACATCCTTACTGGTCATCCTCAAAAAAGGCACGGATCACTAGAAAACAACATGAACATATGGCATATTGATAAAAACAGATCAAGGACTTCTCCAAGTCCCTGAAATCAGCATTAACGAATGCACTACTTTGCAAGCTTGTACTAGTCACCACACACATCACAAAAATACATGGATAGCACCTCTGGAAAGATGGAAAAACAAAACTCATGAAGAGCTCAGGAGAATATCATGCACACATTAATCATGGAAAAAATGACAAATAGCTATTTGGTGCAGCAGATCTGACAATTATGTCAAATAGCTCTCTTCCAACAGCATTTCGGGCATCAAGATGAGCTCAAATGAAAATGTTGCAATGAGATGAAATGATGTACTCTCTGAGACGAACATTTCTATATGCCACACGCCCAAAACGGAGCTACAGATGCGGAGATATAGCATGATGAAAAATGCAATTTGTCTAGGGTTTCGGGAGAAAGTCAACCGAGTTTTGGATCTGGATCTGGATCTGGATCCGGTTACTGTAGCAGC
>NC_041380.1:150909067-150910912 GCF_002162155.2 Triticum dicoccoides
CGGCGCTTGGGCGCGCGCGAGCCGGGCGGTTGGCGGCGCTGCGCGGGCCGGGAGGGCTCTCCCCGGGCCCAGGTGGGCCGGCGCGGCGGGGGAGACCTGGCGGGACACGTGGCGTGCCCTTATTGGGCGAGGGCGGCAGCGGCGAGATGTCCGGACGAAACGGACATTGTCTGGTTGCGGAGAGAGTGGATTTTTAGGGTTTCAGGGGAGAGGAACCATGGATCTCGGAGGGAGGATATTTATAGGCATAGAGGGAGCTAGGAGTGTCCAAATGAGGTGCGGTTTTTGGCCACGCGATCGTGATCGAACGCTCTAGATGATGGAGAGGGTTTTGGTTGGTTTTGGGCCAAAATGGAAGGGTGTTGGGCTGCAACACACACGAGGCCTTCTCGGTCCCTCGGTTAACCGTTGGAGCATCAAACGAAGTCCAAATGGTACGAAACTTGACAGGCGGTCTACCGGTAGTAAACCAAGGCTACTTGGAAAGTCTTGGTCCAATATGGAAATGTTTAACCCCCACACACGAAAGGAAGGTAGAAAGGACCACCGGAGGAGATAGAAGCGCCGGAATGCAAAACGGACAACGGGGAAAATGCTCGGATGCATGAGACGAACACGTATGCAAATGCAATGCACATGATGACATGATATGAGATGCATAACAACGAAAACAACACACAGAGACAAAAACCTGAACCCGAGGAAATAAAATAACTTAGTGCCGGAAATGGCAAGAGTTGGAGTACATATAAGGTAAATTACATCCGGGGTGTTACAACCTCCTCCTCCTCTTCCACCTGAGCATCAGTCAGATCAAGATGGTGATCTGCTGCTTCCACGTGGTCAATAACATTGACGTTCACAGCTTCACCATGATGAACCCACCTAGTATATGTGACCGACATCCCATACAAGTGTAGATGATTTTGCACAGTTGACTGGGGTCTTGTAACTGAATTCATACAACTGCTACACGGGCAGAGCACATCTGATTTCGGACCACCATACTCAACTCTGATAAACTTCATGAAGTTTTCAACCCCCTCGACATATGCAGCGGAGAATCTTCGAGCAGAAGTTATCCAAGTCATGTCCATCCGTTAGACATACAAATTAGTTCTTCTACTAGATATTACAGGAAAAACATATATGCTTTTCTATGAAGTCCGGAAAAAAATTACCTAGGTCGATGTCTAAAGCTATGGGAAGATATTTGGACGAGCAGATCTAAGTAACGAAATATATGTAAAGCTAATTCAGCAAACAGATTTGAGTGCCAAATTATGGGAGGTTGTTTTAGCAGTCAATGAGGCCGAGCACGTAGCCATCGAACTATCGAAGGCCATCGCAGCAACATACATCGAGTATAAAACGGTGTAGAGCTATTTCAGCTGACAGATTGGCTACTAGACCATGGCAATCTATGTCACAATAAATATATGGCAAGATATTTTAGCAACTAATCGGCCTTGGCATGCCATCTCAGCTAAGCAGATTGAGTGCAGAATAGGGCAAGGAAGCTTCTTAAGAAGAGCATACTGACAGTAAACTACTTCGGCAAACAGTGAGATTAACAGCATCTATCAGCTAACATTCAGCGCTACACCGACATGAATGGGGCCTTAGTCTAGAATGCGCGTACCGTGGGAGAAGCTGACCGCCGTGCGTCTCGACACGAACGTTGCCAGCGGTGGCGGCGCTGACCGCCGTGCGCCTCCACAAGAACGTAGCCAGAGGTGGCGGCGCGGCTAGGGGACGGCAGTCTACGAGAGTGTACTGTGGCAGCGAGAGGATCGCCGAACCGCGGCGCCGACGTATCGGCGCGGCGGGGAGAGTGGCTTTGGC
>NC_041380.1:150911156-150921262 GCF_002162155.2 Triticum dicoccoides
TTGGCGCATGGTCGGTTTCTCCAAGTGTAGTCCCACGTGTCAGTGAAGAGGCAAGTTGAAGCGCGTTCCGCTTGCGTGAGCCGTGTGCAGGACCGTACGTGTGTGGGGTGCAATGCGACCGTGACAGGAGTGTTGTGAGTGTACCGCATTTTTTCCTTTTAAACTAGGTGCTTCGCCCCCTCAAAAAAATTCTGTTGCTTCGCGCGATCCATCAATACTACTACTAGTAATCCGGTAATCCCGACTAAAATGGCGCGGCCGGGTCTTTTCCCGCGCGATATGCTGAGAGGTTGGCTTAGTTGGGTTTTTTAGGACGAGTAATGCTACACCTAGGTAATCCCAGTTACGTAATTAACGTAATGTGAAACGTGTGAGCTGTTGATTGTAGATTGGGGGGAGCGAGGGGCCCACCACCATGAAAATCAGGGGAGGAGAGAGAGATGCAATTTACGTTAACCCTTTCGTAGGTTCCTGTAGATGTAGAAAGATGTGTCCGATCCTGCAATATAGGCCGTCCGATCTATATCTAATGGATAGGAAGGAAACTATGACAATTTACCCGCACTCCTCTCCACATTTGAAGATAAGGCTTTCCCTCGTTCATCCTTTTCTCCCACAAGATCTTGATCTTCCGTGCAACGCACGGGCATCTTGCTAGTACTCCTACAATATGTATATTATTGTGAAAGTTCATATACACCGGCCGAGATTAATGCAAACACGGCATATTTTCATTACATTTCAAACTTTTATAGGACAAAAAAAATAGAAGAACCCCGAAGCTAAACCTATTCTACGGCGGCGACCGACGTCCTCCATCTGTGATCTCCATGTACGGGGGCGGGGTTCAAGACCCGTGAAGTGAAGGTGCAGTGTACGGCGAGGAAAAGTAGAACAAGGGAGACGGACCGGCCAGTTGGCACACCATGCCCTGCCGCCTCCCATGCCCTACTCATCCTCGGAGGAGTCCCCAACCTCGGCGGTGCCGGACGTTGGACGTTGGCAAGTAGGACGCGTGGCTGACAGTGCTCCCGTCATCGGCCGCCAGCGTGGCCACCGCTTGTGCGGTGACTTGAGCGAGGGCGGTGACCTTGACCTCCATCCCCGAAGACAAGCTCTCCCGCAGAGCGTTCGCGCTTGCGGTCATGGCGGATGTGGTTCCAGGTAGGAGGATGATGCACTATGGTGTGGAGGTTAGCTGGGCGTTGCCGCTTTAAGTAGCGCATTCAGGTGAGGCCAAGCGTCCGGGTGCGTCATTAAGTCGCCGGAGTTGGTTCCGCGGGCCTCGAGCCTCTTAATGATGACATACGAACGGACGACATGAATGTGGGCAGCTGGCGCCGGCTGGGAACGCACCGCGCGACGGCGTGAGGGACGAGGGTTTTGGTGTGCTAGGGTAGTCAGCTACGGTCGTGGCAACGTTGGAGATGCCCTTTGCTCACATGCGATCCCCGCGTGTCATTGAAAAAGCAAAACGACCCAGCATGGTCTCAGGTCCAGAGGATGCAGTTGGCCGCGCTACGCAACTCCGCGGACGCGTCGCGGCGCCCCGTGCATCCTCGACGAGCCGGGTGTTGGGGTGTGTTTGGATTGTAGCCAAAGTGCACCTTGCCAAAATTTTGGTCATGACCAAAAGATTGGTCTTTGTTTGGATGGTTGCCATATTTTTGGCATGCCAATGAACTCTAGCCAACTCTAGTTCATTTTTCTTGCCAATGTCGGCCAAATCATGGGCAACCAATACCTCAACCAAAATTTTGGCTACCCAATGCTTTGATGGGGCAACATTGGGCACAAACCGAGCATACCGTTGGTCGTGCCACAACACTAACTCCACCCTCGGCAAACTGAAACCGACCATGTCTAGCGACAATATGAGCGTGTCGCTCACCGCGGTCGCCGTGTCTAGAGGCGGTGCTGGAGCTGCGCCCCGTTGTTGGCCCCAATGACCCACATGAACGGTTGTCGGTGGCGAGGAGGTCGTGGGCCAGCTCCTCCATTGGACTAGTCTGCGCTACATCGTCCCAACGGGTGTGCCCCACATGTCTGTTTCCATGTTCTCCCGGCCATATTCGAGCGTCAGTGCTCCGCGTTACGCATTAGGCCTCTCAGTATGTAGGCCAAGCGAGACAACTTATTGTTTATTTGAGCCGTTCAAGTATAATCATGTGGCGCTTGCTTATTTCTCATTCCTCTCCAACCCTCTTCTCCATCGATCATGTGGCCCTCCAGTCGAGTCCATCCTCCCGCATGCCTCATTTGAACATTCCGCCGAGTATCATTTGCATGTACCCACCCTAGTCCTCTTTCAATAGATCTCCGGACCCCGAGATGAAATCGAGAGGGAACGAGTGGGGGCACGTGATACCTAAGGCGGATTCAAAATTTTGAACCGGTGATCATAGCATCCGCAAATCATATATAAAGAGTATTCAATGTTCGTTTTGTTTTTGAATGTACAATATACTCCCTCCTATCCTTTCTAGTTTACATATAAGTTTTATGTGTAAGGTATCAACATTCAACAATGCCCAATCAATATTGTTAGATTCGTACGTACTCCTAGATTTGTACTCGAGATGGTTTCCAATTTGACTATTGACAAGATTAATAGTACATGAGATGTATAATGTGAAAATTATATCATTGGAAACTCCTTTCACATACGAATTTGACGGTATGCTTTATGTAAGTTGCATGTCATATATTATTACTCTAACATTTGGTCAAAGTTAGCCTCGAAAAACGCATTAGACCCTGTATGCTTTGTGTAAGTTGCATGTCATATATTATTACTCTAACATTTGTGTAAGTTGCATGTCATATATTATTACTCTAACATTTGGTCAAAGTAGTATAGTGGAAGTGGATCCTCTAACGTAGGTATCCCTGCCTTACCCTCCCTTTCGGTCACTTACTAGCGGACCCCATGCTTGCTAGGCCCCGCATGCCAGTTACTCAATGGGTTCGGCCAAGTCAGGGGATCCTCATCCATAGTATACTCCCTCTGTTTTTATTTACTCCGCATAAAACGGAGGGAGTGGTGGTATAATAAATGACGCGGGTGGGGGAGGGGGAGGGACGTCGGTTTGCTCTCAACCGCGGTCCCACAAGCGAGCGAAAACGCAAGACGAAGCGCGTTCCATTCGGTGAGCGACATGGAGAGTCCAACATGCCGGGCTGCAACGCGAACGCGACAAGAGCAATGTACAGTCAAAACCGATTGACCGTTCATCACCGGAACCACTATTCACACCAGAACCTTCGCTGCTCGACCTACGCCAGCCACTGCCCTAAAACAACACCAAATCTCCAGCCCATTCCCCCACATTTCGATCCCCTAGCCCGCATCAAGCATCTCCTAGTTCGCCGGAAAGCCATGGTGTGTCGAAAGATCACTTACTACAAGATGCTGATGCCAGAGCGCCGCGCAGAAATCGCGGCGGCGGTCGGCGCCACAGACCTCCATTCCCAAGCTCGCTTTGCGGCGGGCCAATCCCCGAGTTCTCTGGAGCCAAGCTACGAGGAGGAGGAAGCCGATCCAATGTTCATGGCGGAGGTCGCGGCGCAGAAGGCCCCCGATGGGTATGAGACAATGGACGTCGACTTCGTGCCGGCGTCTGAGTCCCCCATGGTGCAGGCGGACCAGCGGTTCAACATGGCGATACTAAAGGAGGACCGGGAGGCAGAGGCTCAACTCGACGCGGAGCGCGTGCATGCCGCTGCCATCGAGGCTGTCCTGCAGACGGAACTGGATGTCGTGGATGTGAACTGGGTGGCAGAGGCTCAACTTGAGGCGGAGCGCGCGGATGCCGCTGCCATCAAGGCCCTCCTGTAGGCGGAACCGGACGTCCTGGACTTGAACCGGGTGGCAGAGGCTTGACTCGACGTAGAGCGCACGGATGCCGCTCTCATCGACGCCCTCCTGCAGGCGGAACCGGATGTCCTGGACTTGAACCGGACGGCGGAGGCTCGACTCGACGCGGAGCGCGCGGATGCCGCTGCCATCGAGGCCCTCCTGTAGGCGGAACCGGACATCCTCGACTTGAACCGGGCTGTGCTCTCGTCCGTGCAGAGCGCCTGCACGCTCCGCTTGAACGAGTAGCTAGAGGCCGAGGACAACCACGGTGCGGAGACACACGTCGGCAGCGACGGCTGGTTCGCGCCGGCAGCCAAAGACGATGAGGTCGTCTCTTTTCTGCAAGCAGTGATAGTTTTCTTTATATCGTTGTTTTGATGGATCTTTTGCTGTGTAAATACATATATTTGTTATGCAAGTCGCCTGACTTGGGTCAGTCTACCATTTCAGGCGGTTGGATGAATATCCTACGTCTCCTAACCCTTCTTTCCTTCTTCCTCACCTCTTCTTCTTCCCCAACAGACCACCGCACAGGCCGTACGGATACTCCCCAACATGCGGTTGGATAAACATACTCTATGAAATGAAAGTTATGTGTCAGCGATAGGATGGCTGAGTTTGGTGTGTTCACATGTGACAACATGTGTCAGTGAGGGTGCGTTCCCTTGGTTGGGTTTGCGGCATGCAGGAGCGACTGTGTGAGGGTGCAGTGCGACCGCGGCGTGCAGGAGCGACCGTGTGAGGGTGCAGTGCGACCGCGATAGCCATGGGCAAGTGGACCTCCTTCTCATTTTGAAAACATTAGGCAAGCTTTGCAAAAATGTGTGGCAAAGTTTGGCAATGCAAGGCCTAGACCCAAACGGGATAAGTACGTACGTACTTGGAGTACTAGTGTTAAAAAACAAAGGCTGGGTTTTCCTTCGTGGGATTTAATCGATACAAATCCTTGTTTCACGTGTCAATTAATGCGTATTCTTTTCTCCAAAGACCAAAGAGCTAACCATCTCACTCCTCATCGCTTGATTAATGCAGCGCCATGCAAACCAACCTTCTCACTTCCGCATGCATGTAGGGGATATTAATGTCCTTGGTTGCTAACCCCATCAATTTTGCCTCGATTAGTGTTAGTGGCCCTTTGCAAATTGTAATTTTGATATACTGACCTTGTGTACAGAAAAAATGGAGGTAGTAACTATATTTGACTTCCTTCCCCATTGCGGTGACGTCGACGATATTTTTTTTGGTGGTTAGGCGAAGTGCGTTCGACGGAGAACACCATTGAGGGAGACCACGGTAAGTCGTTCGCAAGTGCCACCTGCAAGCCGAGACAACCGCCTTATTTGCATCCAGGAAGTCCTTTACTAGTACTAATAGGAGTAACTAATGCAGTGAGATGGCTTCTCGAAGAAGACGATGGAGAAGCGGAGTCACCGAAGAGTGAAATGATGGTTGCTTCGTCCGTGCTTTTGTGATTTGAAGCCTCACTGCTTTGTGATTTGTGATAGAAGGGACAGGGGAGTAGACTCTGTGCTCTATACTGTACTACATGCGTCCAAGCATGGGAGAAAGAGGAGAGAAGTAGCATTTTTCTATTCCTTCAATCAATCAATCAGGGAGCTTCGGTTCCATCTTTTTGGCTTTGGCAACACCGTCCACAATGGTTCCCACGATGCCAAAAGCTATTTTCACATTTGGCTACACATTGTGGATGCCCTTAACCGCACCACTTGGTTTTGCTCCTGTGTTCTATCTATACAAATCTCAATTATATTGATCTAAAAAATTATAGAATCGAGATTAGTAAAAAGGAGGTGATTTTGCCGCGCGGATGGTGGGGGAGGTTTCTTATTTGAGCAATGCTACATCCACGTAATGGTTTACGTAAAGTTATGAACTGATGTGATGTGGGACTATTTGATTGGATTAAAGGAGAGGATTAGGCCCACCCCACCTAAAAATCAGGGGGGCATATATAGATTAGATGGAAAGTATACGTAGCAGCTACGTAGCCCTTTGTAAGTCTAGGATCAGGCTTCTTATTTTCAGAGGATGTTGTCCTGGCGGTTTTCTAACATGCGGTCCCACGTGTCAGTGCTTTACCAACCCGATCCGCGTCCCACATGAGGCAGAACAACCGCAGAAGCAACACGTGGTTAAGTTGAAGAAGATGAGGGAGAAGCGGATTCAGCAACGAGTGAAATGATGGTTGCTTCGTCCCTCCAACTTAACTGCGGGAAAGGTGTAGCTTTGTGATTTGACGCCTCATTGCTCATTACTACACCGACGCCATGACTAGGGTGCTTCACCCTGGCTGCTCTGCACTGTATTCCGGTATGGCACGTGGACCTGGTAGCTTGATGTCCCACATGTCGGCGAAAGGGACTAGAAGATTTATGAAAGTGAGTGCTCCACTCTTACGACGGAGGAGTAGACGACACGACGGCCCAGTGAACTGTCACTTGTACTGTATAGTACTATAGTTTTGCTGTTTCGCACAATCCATCGATACAAACCCGATTAAACAGGAAAGGGCGGGATTTTTCCCGCGCGGTAGATGATACCGGCCATACATTTCAAAGGCAATTTTAATGTATGCAAACTTAATAATTGTAAGTAACAATATGATATCTAGTAAAACTAAAAACACATATGATTTATTGTGTTAGAGTGTAGTAGTAGTGTTGTATTGCATAGTTGTTAGATGTAACATGTGAGAACGTATAGAGATGTAGTTTTGGAGGGCCTACAGAGAGAAAAGCGTAATACGGTCACCGAACTTCAGAATAAGCTTATTACGGTCACTATATACGTTTTGCGGTGATTATACGGTCACTTGCTCACAGCTCAGCATCGGATTGCACTCTGTTGACCGGCCAAATAGTCTGCGTGGCGCCATGATGACTAGTTAAATTGACCACGTTCGTTGTGGGTCCCACCTGTCAGTTCGCATAGGCAAAAGGTCAGATAAACACAAATTTACGCAGGCGCGACAAGGCTCCAACCCGTGCGCGGGAATCACCTGGTTGTGTATGTGTCTGTCAGGGCCTGGTGTGTGCGCATGCACATGTAGGTTGAGTACTTGAGCGCGAGAGTGTGTGTTGGTCGTGTGGTGTACTGGTGTGTGCATGCGTGTGTGCGTGTGAGTGTTGCGTGCGTGTGTGGCTACGTGTGTACGTGTGCGCGTGCATGCATGGGTGCATGTGTTTGTGTGAGTGTTGAGTGGATGCAGTTTGTGTGCATGCGTGCGTGTGTATAATCACCACACCAGCTCCTGTGTGTTAAAACAGACGACTCGGCATACCAATACAAGGCCACCTTGTCCGCTATGCCCGCGGTCATGACTTCGAACCATCGTCCAAATATTTTTTGTCGTTTGTTTTCATTCTTACTAGCAAGATGCCCGTGCATTGCATGTAACATCAAGATGCATTTGTATGACTTGTTTATCTTGTGAGAGAAAAGGATGAACGAGGGAAGGCCTTATTTGCAAATGTGGAGAGGTGTGTGGGTACCTTTTTGCAAAATTGCCATGTTTCTTTCCTATCCGTCAGATATAAATCGGACGGCCTATATTGCAGGATGGCAGGCACACCATCATCACCAACTCTGTTTTTTATAAGAGTGTATTTTATGTATTTTATAAGAGTGTATTTTATGTATTTTATAAGAGTGTAGATGTAGAGTAGATACAAGTCGACAGGTGGGCACGATGGTAGTGAGATAATGTGATGCAACACTAGAGGTGCCACGTGGAGCGTTTAACTGGTCAACTAGTCATGTCATGAGCAAATACAGAGTTGTAAGGTGAGCCCGTGACTGCATAATAACCACTAAACGTAAATGGTGACCGTAATGAGTGGATTCTGAGGTCGAATGTACGTATCTTGCTTTCGCTTCAAATACAATGATCGTCATTGCATATATCGCGGTAGAAAGATGAAACATGCGTGAATTTTCTGGGGGCTTACTTTTAGAGGACTTGGAGATAGTTTTGTGTGCATACGTGAAAGGGGCGTACAGGGGGTATGCGATGGAGAGAGAGATGCTCCTCGTTTCTCTTTATTATGACTAACTTTGTATATAGTATAAAAATATACAAATTCACAGTGCGGAATAAATATCATTATGGGAACCATGCAATGCAAATTAGCATTCGTGCTCCTCCATATAACTTTGTAATGTTGTATATATGTAGAAACTCTAAAATTATTTTTTGGCCACACTTTATTCAAAAGGAATGTTGTATGTGAAATAAACGTGAAGAGAGGGCTTTTTAGATCAATGGGGTACGAGATGTAACATGTGTGAATGTGTAGTTGATGCATTTGGCGGGGCCTAGAGAGGTATGTGTGTGTATTACGTATTCGAGAGAGGCGTGGATAGAGGGGCCGACGGGGGGGCGTGGGAGAGATAGCACGAGAAATGAGAGTGGTCTAGAGAGAGAGAGAGAGAGACGAATATGACGTCATGACAAGAGATTCCATTCCCTTGAGTGTGTATATGCAAGGGGGGAATAGAGGCACCAGGAGAAATTTTCTGTGTGTGTGGTGTTTGTGTTGGTATGTGTGGGTGTGAGAAGATAATGAGACGTGGGGGCAGAGGGTGTGTCACCGCGTGAGGTCCGGTGGGTCGAGGTGAGGCCCTTCATTCTGTTCCGTCCTGTGCCACATTGGTCGGCCCGTGACGCATTTAGGAAGACCCATGGATGACTAGTCGTACAAGACAAAGATAGAAGAATTGTGAAGGACTCTGTGTCCATTGACAAAGCCGGCTAGGATTTGTAACCCTAGGTTCTCAGACTAAGGTAACCCCTTTATCTCTGATATTACTATTCATCCAACCTAACTTTAAGGGGCATCCTACAGAATGCTCTGCTAGAATCATACTCGTCGATTAGGAAGAGAGGTGTGAGACAATGCGTGAGAGACAGGCATAAAGATAATGTGCATACATGAGACACGTAGGCAGGTCCATGTATATAGAAAGGGTCAATGAGGATTGTGCGTGTGTATGTTTGCGAGAGGAAGAGTGCTTGTGATAAAGGTTAGTGAAAACAGTTGTAAATGGTTACGAGAGGGAGGGAGGGTTATATCTAGAGCATGTGTGCGAGAAGGACACCTCGGGAGAGAGTGTGTGAGCATGTGTGAGAGACCACCGATGGAGAGTGAAACTACACGTAAAAGACTGCTCTACACATTGATTAAAGATATAAATTGTATCCAAATATTAGGATGGGATCATGATATTTTCAATTCGCGTAAGGAGCGGTCATTGATCCATCGGACATCTAGATTCTATCAAATTTGAGCATGTCTATGTTATTATTCGACACAATTGATCCACATAGTTAGTATTTTGAACTCCAGTCAATGCATCGCTTTAGCAATCAAATATAAACATGAGTATAGTTCATGTTGGGTGTGTAAAGCACATTATACATACGAAAGTTACACAATGGACATTATGAATAGCTACTACCTATGAACTAGCATACATTTGAATTCAACTTAAGGTGGTTTAAAAAAATTGAATTCAACATGAAGTCAATTCAATTATTTGAATTTGATATCATGGCATTTGTAAACCATACCTAAATTATGGGGGCACCAATCTTTGCTCGGGTTTTGTACATAATATCATATGTAGTCGTGTACAAAATAGATTCAAATTTAGCTCCTCCATTCCAAAATAATCGTAGTTATAGGATTTTCAAGTGTCAAAAATTCAAAAAGAAGCAGATAATTTAATGAGGTTTTCAAACATACAAGGTCAAATATAACATTGTATATTTAGGTCAATCCTCATAGTTCAAGAGTACTCTAAACGTGAATGCTTGTGTTTCAAAATTTCGAACGAAGCACCAAAAGAGCCTCTAATCGCCCGAAACCGTGTGAGACCAATGTTTGGTAGTACAAGGAAATTACTTTTCTAATAACTCCGACCCGTGAAACCTACCGGCCCGACGTCCAAAGCTCTAAACCGGGGTAGGTTTGTAGCTTCATCTAGACGCCACGCAACCGCGTCCGAAAAACGTTCATACACAATGGCCGCCTAAGCACACATGCACGCGTCCGAAATCGCTCCCGCCCACTATTTGGGACACCTGGGATTACCATCCTACCCCTGACCCGTAATAGGTCCGAAATTTAAGAGGGGGGCAAAGTTTGTACTTCCCCAAATTTCAAACAAGCGTGTCCCATCTTCTGTTCAAAAAAGCCAAAAACAAGCGCGTCCCAGACCGAAACAT
>NC_041380.1:150921562-150940628 GCF_002162155.2 Triticum dicoccoides
TTGTAGGATCTAGAAGTAGATGTGTCTAGAGGGGGGTGATTAGACACTTAGTGCTAAAGTTGCAATTTTTAGGCCTTTTTGGTTTGAGTGGAGTTTTAGGCACAATTTCAACATATCAAGCAAGCATGCAAAGAGTATATGAGCAGCGGAATGTAAAGCATGCAACTTGCAAGAATGTAAGGGGAAGGGTTTGGAGAATTCAAACGCAATTGGAGACACGGATGTTTTTCCTGTGGTTCGGATAGGTGGTGCTATCCTACATCCATGTTGATGGAGACTTCAACCCACGAAGGGTAACGGTTGCGCGAGTCCACGGAGGGCTCCACCCACGAAGGGTAACGGTTGCGCGAGTCCACGGAGGGCTCCACCCAGGAAGGGTAATGGTTGCGCGAGTCCACGGAGGGCTCCACCCACGAAGGGTCCACGAAGAAGCAACCACCCACAAAGGGTCCACGAAGTAGCAACCTTGTCTATCCCACCATGGCCATCGCCCACGAAGGACTTGCCTCACTAGCGGTAGATCTTCACGAAGTAGGCGATCTCCTTGCCCTTACAAACTCCTTGGTTCAACTCCACAATCTTGTCGGAGGCTCCCAAGTAACACCTAGCCAATCTAGGAGACACCACTCTCCAAGAAGTAACAAATGGTGTGTAGGTAATGAACTCCTTGCTCTTGTGCTTCAAATGATAGTCTCCCCAACACTCAACTCTCTCTCATAGGATTTGGATTTTGTGGAAAGAATATTTGAGTGGAAAGCAACTTGGGGAAGGTTAGAGATCAAGATTCATATGGTAGGAATGGAATATCTTGGTCTCAACACATGAGTAGGTGGTTCTCTCTCAGAACATATGAGTTGGAATTGTGTATGTGTTCTGATGGCTCTCTCCACGAATGAAGAGGAGGTGGAGGGGTATATATAGCCTCCACACAAAATCCAACCGTTATACACAGTTTTCCAATCTCGGTGGGACCGAATCAAAAAACTCGATCGGACCGAAAAGGTAAACCTAGTGACCGTTAGAGATTTTCGGTGGGACTGACATGCAACTCGGTAGGACCGATATGGTTAGGGTTTGGGCATAACGTAATCTCGGTGAGACCGATTACACAAACTCGGTGAGACCGAGTTTGGTAATAAGCTAACCAGAGAGTTGGTCAGGTAAACTCGGTGGGACCGATTTGCTCTTTCGGTGAGACCGAAAAGTTACAAAAAGGAAACAAAGAGTTTACACTGCAATCTCGGTGGGACCGATTCTCTCTTTCGGTGAGACCGAAAAGTTACGAAAGGGAAACAGAGAGTTTGCAATCCCATCTCGGTGAGACCGAGATCCCTATCGGTAGAACCGAATTGCTAGGGTTTGGCAGTGGCTTATGACAAGTGAAACTCGGTGGCGCCGGATAGAAAGAATCGGTAGGACCAAGTTTGGCTTAGGGTTTAGGTCATATGTGGATATGGGAAAGTAGTTGAGGATTTTGGAGCATATCATTAAGCACATGAAGCAAGAGGCTCATTGAGCAACACCTCATCCCTCCTTGATGGTATTGGCTTTTCCTATAGACTCAATGTGATCTTGGATCACTAAAATGTAAAATGAAGAGTCTTGAGCTTGAGGCTTTAGCCAATCCTTTGTCCTTAGCATCTTGAAGGAGTTCCCACAACCTTTAGTCCATGCCACTCCATTGTTGAACTTATCTGAAACATCCTAGATAGAAACGTTAGTCCAACAAGAGATATGTTGTCATCAATTATCAAAACCACCTAGGGAGCACTTGTGCTTTCAATCTCCCCCTTTTTGGTAGTTGATGGCAACATACATCAAAGCTTTAGATAAAGATATAAAGAACAGCAAGTAAAGCTTTGGAAGGACATGTAACAAGCATAGGCTCCCCCTACATGTATGCACTCATGTAAATATGAAATATAGAGGCATGTGAGAGCATAACCATGACAGAGTAGGCAATGTGTTACATGTATCTTGGCCATATGCATCAGAGCAAAAGATTATCAAGGAGAATACCTTCATGCTTATGAGTCCTTCTTGCAAACAGTATGTACATAAGCAAGAACTCCTCATACTCATGATTTTGATGCATATACTTACTTTGTGGTCTTGAGTTGGCTTAGGATGGAATCAACCTGCACAAACAATGTTAGATAACACAGGTACATCCACTAGCCAGAGTAAACAAAAGAAACCACAAGAATACCAGGACTGGGATGACATGTAGAGAGTGAGTGCAAGGTACCACATTGGATTCAACATGTCCCCAAGAATAAAGATATGCAATGAATTTGACTGATTTATTTCCCTTAGGTGTCATGCTCCCCCTGAATCTTACATGGGATATTGGGAGAAGATAGGGAACAGAAAATCAGAGCTGAAAGATACAAATGGATAGAACTTAATGCAAATAAGCGTATATGAACATGTCTTTCCCCCACAAAGACATGTGACATCTCTCCTCTTGAACATCAAGCATCTGGGATCCTTGAGTATTTTCTCTCCCTGGAAATCTCTCTCTCCCCCTTAATAACATCTGGGAAATCTCTCTCTCCCCCTTAACAACATCTGGGATCCTTGAGACTTTCTCTCCCCCTTGAGCTTTGATGTGCTTTGATGTGATCTCTTTCTCCTGCAAGCTTTGATGTGATCTCTCTCTCCCCCTTTGACATCAATTTCCAAGAAGGGCTTTCTGGAGTCTGTCGTATAGGTTTGGTCCTTGAGACTTAACACAAAGCAAAGGATAAAATTGTGATGCTTGTAGAGGACAAGATTCATTGAGTGGAGCTGGATCAGAAGAAATGTAGAACAAGTGGCAAACTGTTTTTCTGATTCCAAAGTCGGTGGCACCGAGTGGCATATTTCGGTGGTACCGAAAAGATTCGGTTGGACCGAAAATTGCAAGTCGGTGAAACCGAGTTTACATAGAGAAAAACACTTGTCACCTCAGCTCACTAGACATGTAGGATCTCACAAAGATTTGCAATGAATTACCTGAAGGATTTGCAAGGAATTAAATGCAGAAAATGCAGAACAAAAACAAAGAGAAAAGAGAAGAAACTGAAAGATCTAGATGGAGTTTTTTTGTTTTTGAAAAAGAGAAAGAAACTAAACATGCACAAGACAAATGCAATAACATAGAAAAGAGCACAAGAGAACTTCATCTAGAGTTGGGCGGTGACATAGTCACTTATGTTAGAGTATATTGACTTAGGAGTCAAGTGAGAACACTTGACAATAGGTCATACTCATCGTTTAAGCTCAAAATGGGGTTACTATTTTTCGTTTAAGCATCTTGATGTATTCACATCTTGTTGAGTTGCTTTGACTCATGTCTTGGAGTAAAGCTTCTCTAAGATGGAATAACATACCTTGGGTGGTGGTGTGGTTCTTGCTCATGTAGTTGAACTTGTGTGGGTGCTCAAGGTTGATGTAGCTCATCAAGAGTTGGGAGCACCACTTGGAGTTTGAGTTCATCTACCTACATGGGTTAGTTCTTGCAAGGAAGAGCACTTGTGTATCCAAAAATGACAATCATGAAGCTCAACATAGAATTTGTCAAAGGATATGTTTGAATGGTTTTGTGCTTCCTTGTCTTCAACCACCATTGTGTAGAGTCTTGGTGATGTAGAGATTGCTCAAGATGTGAGTGAGTCACAATCTCATGGAATTAGATTCAACCAAGCACCTACATGGGTTAGACAACGTGCAAGGTACAAATATATCCAAGACATAAGATAGTCATCATAAGAGATATATCATGGATTAGTCATAAGCTCATGTCTTGCATGTATCCAATGGAGTTTCTACTCCAAGTTCGAAGCATCAATGATGTTCAATTCACCTCTCAACCTGCAAAATACTTTCTCATCAAGAGGTTTAGTAAATATATCCGCTAATTGCTTATCGGTGCGAACATGCTTAAGATTAATGTCACCCTTAGCAACATGGTCTTGAATGAAATGATGATGAACTTCAATATGCTTAGTTCGAGAATGTTGTACAGGATTATGTACAATTTTGATAGCACTTTCATTGTCACAAAGCAGTGGAACATGTTTCACATAAATCCCATAATCTTTAAGAGTTTGGGTCATCCAAAGTAATTGAGCACAACATGAACCAGCGGCAATGTATTCCGCTTCGGCGGTGGATAAGGATACCGAGTTTTGTTTCTTGGAAGACCAAGACACAAGAGATCTACCAAGAAATTGACAAGTACCCGAAGTGGACTTTCTATCAACCTTGTCTCCGGCATAATCCGAGTCGGAATAGCCAACAAGATCAAAAGAAGACCTCTTAGGATACCAAATGCCAAAATTTGGTGTATGGATTAAATATCTCACTATCCTTTTCACAGCCTTAAGATGACATTCTTTAGGAGCAGCTTGATATCGTGCACACATGCTAACGCTTAGCATAATATCGGGACGTGAAGCACATAGGTATAATAATGAACCAATCATAGAGCGATAAACCTTTTGATCAACCGGTTCACCATCTTTGGTCAAATCATTATGTCCACTAGTAGGCATGGGTGTAGACATACCTTTGCATTCTTGCATATTGAACTTCTTGAATAAGTCCTTGGTGTACTTTGTTTGAGAGACAAATGTATCTTCCTTAGTTTGCTTGATTTGCAAACCGAGAAAGAATTTGAGTTCACTCATCATAGACATCTCAAACTTCTCTGACATAAGCTTTCCAAACTTTTCACTAAAGAGAGGGTTAGTTGAACCAAATATGATATCATCAACATAAATTTGGCATACAAATAGTTCTCCATTAACCCTTTTAGTAAAAAGAGTAGAATCAATTTTACCAATTTCAAAACCACTTGTAATAAGGAACTTGGTCAAGCATTTATACCATGCTCTAGGAGCTTGTTTAAGACCATAAAGAGCTTTGTGAAGTTTGTAAACATGATTTGGTTTCTTAGGATTGATAAAGCCGGGAGGTTGTTTGACATAAAATCCCTCCTCTATTTCACCATTTAGAAAAGCACTTTTAATGTCCATTTGGTACAAGGTGATATTATGGTGATTAGCATAGGCAAGTAAGATGCGAATGGACTCAAGTCTAGCAACGGGAGCATATGTCTCACCATAGTCCATACCTTCGACTTGTGTGTACCCTTGGGTGATGAGACGTGCTTTGTTGCGAACCACTTGTCCATCTTCATCTTGCTTGTTGCGAAACACCCATTTTGTACCAATGATGTTGTGGTTGTTGCCGGGCTTCTCAACCAATGTCCAAACTTGGTTTCTCTCAAAGTTGTGTAGCTCGTCATGCATAGCGTTTATCCAATCCGGATCTTCCAATGCTTCTTCAACCTTCATAGGTTCAATGCTAGAGATGAATGAATAGTTTTCACAAAAGTTAGCTAAATGAGTTTTTGAGCGAGTGATTCTCCCGGTTTGTATATCATTGAGGATTTGCTCGACGGGATGATCTTTGGCAATTCTTGCTCGAACTCGTGAGAGCTTTTGCTTGGGTCTTCGTTGAACATCTTGTTCTTCTTCTTGGCCTTCTTCATTGTTGACGTCATCGTTCTCTTGTCGTGGTGGAGAAGGAGGTTGTTGATGTTCGTCTTGATGCATTTCCTCGTTTTCTTCATCTTGGTGTGTCCCACTTGTGGATGCTTCCGTGTCAATTCTTGGTTCACCTTGTCGTGAAGTAGAAGCTTCCACTTGGACGGATGAAGTACTCTCCTTCACCTCTGTTGGACGAATTTTGCCAATGGACAAGTCTTGGATTGCTTCTGAAGGGTCTTTGTCTCCTACATCAATTGGCAATTGCTCTACTTGCGAGCCATTAGATTCATCAAACTTCACATCTACCGTCTCTTCAACCTTTCGGGTGAAATTGTTGTAGACATGGTAAGTGTGAGAGTTTGAGCCATAACCAGGTAGAAAACCTTCATGAGATTTAGGAGCAAACTTTGAACGACGATGCTTATCAAGAATGTAGCACTTTGAGCCGAATACTCGAAAGTATCCAACTTGGGGTTTGTTACCGGTGAGAAGCTCATATGCCGTCTTGCCGAGTAGCTTGTGAAGATATAAGCGATTTGTTGCGTGACAAGCTATCTCAACCGCTTCTGCCCAAAAGTGCTTCGGCGTCTTGTATTCATCAAGCATCGTTCTTGCCATTTCGATGAGCATCCGGTTCTTCCTCTCAACGACTCCATTTTGTTGAGGTGTGTACGTAGCCAAGAACTCGTGTGAAATCCCTTTTTTGTCAAGAAAGGTGTCCACATTTGCGTTCTTGAACTCCGTTCCGTTGTCACTCCGAACCTTCTTGATCTTCACGTCAAACTGATTTTGGGCCTTCCTAGAGAAGTTTTTGAAGATCTTCTGGACCTGCGACTTGTCATTAAGAAAGAACACCCACGTAAATCTTGAAAAATCATCAACTATAACTAGACCAAAAGAATTTCCACTGAGACTCTTGTAGGCGTTGGGACCAAAAAGATCCATATGAAGTAGCTCGAGTGGCCTCCTTGTGGTCATGATGTTCTTCACGGGATGTCTTCCTCCAACCTGTTTACCTGCTTGACAAGCACTGCAAAGTCTATCCTTATCAAATATGACATCGTTAACTCCAAGGATATGATTTCCTTTAATAAGCTTGTCAAGGTTTCTCATGCCAACGTGACCTAGTCGTCTATGCCACAACCAACCTTTTGAGGATTTAGCAATAAAGCAAGTTTTAGGTTGTGCCTTTTTAGAGAAATCGACAATGTAAAGATCACCTCTACGCATACCGGTCAAGACCATTTTATGATTGTCTCAACAAAATACTTGGCAATCTACCTTAGTAAATAGGACATTCAAACCGAAATCAACAAGTCTAGATACTGAAAGTAAGTTGTAGCCGAGAGATTCAACGAGCATGACATTTTGAATGGAACTATCATGTGAGATGGCCACCTTACCAAGGCCAACCACTTTACCCTTTGAATTATCACCAAAGGTGACATATTTTCGAGGGCCGTCATTTTCAGCAAGCTCATGAAACATCTCTTCATCTTCGGTCATATGATCAGTACATCCACTATCAAGAACCCATTCCTTTCCTCCTGATTCATATCCCCGAAGATTTGCCATAAGACCAAAATGTCTCATTGCATCATCAAGATCGAAGTCACTATCATCATCATCATCATAGTATCCATGTTCATCATGATCTTGTGACTCATCATTTCCGAGAGAGGGTAATTCATTAGATAAATGATCATCAAAGTGGTCACTTTTATGAATTCTTATAGCTTCGAATATGATATCACTAATGATTCCAACATCTCCTTTAGCATGCTTAAGATTGGTAAGTTCAAATAGACAATTACCAAAACTAGGATCACTAGAGTTCATCTTACTCAAGGCAATAGATTTATGGAGAATTTCATCCAAAGTTTTCAAGGAATGATCGGGAAATCGTTCCTCAAGAAATTTCCATATAGTATAGGCACAATTAAGAGTAGGCAAACTAGCAATAAAATTTTTGGGCAATCCTCTAATGATGAGCTCAATCTTTCTAAGATTGCGAATCATGTCAATATCTTCATCTAGGGTAGGATGCAAAGGATCAATATGAGGTGCACAAGGGCTAGCAATATACTTGTTCAAATGATATTGATTCAAAATTACAAGCATCTCATTTTTCCACTCATGAAAATACTCTCCATCAAGAATAGGCACTCTATGTCTAAGACTCCCTAAAGTAGACACATCCATCTTCCTCCAATGGTGATTAAACCAAGGCAATGGAAACCTGGCTCTGATACCACTTGTAGGATCTAGAAATAGATGTGTCTAGAGGGGGGGGGGTGATTAGACACTTAGTGCTAAAGTTGCAATTTTTAGGCCTTTTTGGTTTGAGTGGAGTTTTAGGCACAATTTCAACATATCAAGCAAGCATGCAAAGAGTATATGAGCAGCGGAATGTAAAGCATGCAACTTGCAAGAATGTAAGGGGAAGGGTATGGAGAATTCAAACGCAATTGGAGACATGGATGTTTTTCCCATGTTTCGGATAGGTGGTGCTATCCTACATCCACGTTGATGGAGACTTCAACCCACGAAGGGTAACAGTTGCGCGAGTCCACGGAGGGCTCCACCCACGAAGGGTAACGGTTGCGCGAGTCCACGGAGGGCTCCACCCACGAAGGGTAACGGTTGCGCGAGTCCACGGAGGGCTCCACCCACGAAGGGTCCACGAAGAAGCAACCACCCACAAAGGGTCCACGAAGAAGCAACCACCCACAAAGGGTCCACGAAGTAGCAACCTTGTCTATCCCACCATGGCCATCGCCCACGAAGGACTTGCCTCACTAGCGGTAGATCTTCACGAAGTAGGCGATCTCCTTGCCCTTACAAACTCCTTGGTTCAACTCCACAATCTTGTCGGAGGCTCCCAAGTAACACCTAGCCAATCTAGGAGACACCACTCTCCAAGAAGAAACAAATGGAGTGTAGGTAATGAACTCCTTGCTCTTGTGCTTCAAATGATAGTCTCCCCAACACTCAACTCTCTCTCATAGGATTTGGATTTTGTGGAAAGAAGATTTGAGTGGAAAGCAACTTGGGGAAGGCTAGAGATCAAGATTCATATGGTAGGAATGGAATATCTTGGTCTCAACACATGAGTAGGTGGTTCTCTCTCAGAACATATGAGTTGGAATTGTGTATGTGTTCTGATGGCTCTCTCCACGAATGAAGACGAGGTGGAGGGGTATATATAGCCTCCACACAAAATCCAACCGTTACACACAGTTTTCCAATCTCGGTGGGACCGAATCAAAAAACTCGGTCGGACCGAAAAGGTAAACCTAGTGACCGTTAGAGATTTTCGGTGGGACTGACATGCAACTCGGTAGGACCGATATGGTTAGGGTTTGGGCATAACGTAATCTCGGTGAGACCAATTACACAAACTCGGTGAGACCGAGTTTGGTAATAAGCTAACCAGAGAGTTGGTCAGGTGAACTCGCTGGGACCGATTTGCTCTTTCGGTGAGACCGAAAAGTTACAAAAAGGAAACAAAGAGTTTACACTGCAATCTCGGTGGGACCGATTCGCTCTTTCGGTGAGACCGAAAAGTTATGAAAGGGAAACAGAGAGTTTGCAATCCCATCTCGGTGAGACTGAGATCCCTATCGGTAGAACCGAATTGCTAGGGTTTGGCAGTGGCTTATGACAAGTGAAACTCGGTGGCGCCGGATAGAAAGAATCGGTAGGACCGAGTTTGGCTTAGGGTTTAGGTCATATGTGGATATGGGAAAGTAGTTGAGGATTTTGGAGCATATCATTAAGCACATGAAGCAAGAGGCTCATTGAGCAACACCTCATCCGTCCTTGATAGTATTGGCTTTTCCTATAGACTCAATGTGATCTTGGATCACTAAAATGTAAAATGAAGAGTCTTGAGCTTGAGGCTTTAGCCAATCCTTTGTCCTTAGCATCTTGAAGGAGTTCCCACAACCTTTAGTCCATGCCACTCCATTGTTGAACTTATCTGAAACATGCTAGATAGAAATGTTAGTCCAACAAGAGATATGTTGTCATCAATTATCAAAACCACCCAGGGAGCACTTGTGCTTTCACCCATCCAACCCATCAACCGCCGCCCTCCTCCATCACGCCGGAGCCGATACCCCGACGTCGTCGTCCACCGCAACCTCAACCGCAACGCCCTCCATGGCTAGTAGTTGAAGCAGAGGCCGAGCTGTCCGTACCCGAGCTAGTTCAACCACGCCGTCCTGCGCCTCACCGCTGCCGCTCCAACTTCGCCACCCTCCACTGCACCGGAGATGTTCCTTCTACACCGTCCTTCGCCGCCTCAGATCTGCTTCCCCTTCGCCGACATATGGCCACGGCAACACAGTCAACAATTTGGCCATGGGTTCATCCTAGCCTGCACCCTCCAGAACATCGGTTTCCCCGGTAAAAAGAAGAAGATTGGCGCGACTTGTGGAGGTGACCACACCGGCAACCAAAAAGGTACTCCTCTTCCCTTATTCGTGCAAATCTTACGTCTCTGCTTGCACGGTATTCATCCCACAGAAGACACTAGTTGACCGCTTCTTCTTGATACTAGATGTTCCTAGTAACTCGCGATGCACAAGGTTTCTCCTCATATACTATTTCACCTTAGCTAGAGGTCCGTCGCCCCCCTGAATTTCAATTTTTGGCCACTTGATTCCCAATTAACGGAAGCATTCCCCTGCATAACTGGCGCTAGTACGCCTATTACGCCGGGGAAGCAGCACCTTGGTGTTTATCTTAGGGACGTGTGCAGCCTATAGCCACTGGAGTCTGACCTGGAGGTCGGCCGGGATTAAAGGGATGGCCTGGGGGCGCTACCAAGCACGACGGTGGTGTGAGGTCGATGGGAGGGCGGGGCGGCGGAGGTAGGGGTCTGGGCTGGTGGTCGCTGGCGGTTCGAGAAAGATCGTCAACAGTGACTGGCGGGAGGTAGAGAAGGCCATCTGCCTGTTCCTTATAGATCGGACGGTTCATTAAAAAAAATGACTGACCTATTTATTTTCAGTCGACTGTTATCTTAGATATGACCACATGTGGTGGTGTGCTGGAGGAGTACCTGCATTTCCTGTGCTCATATATTACAAAATCATACAGAGTAGAATCTAATTTTGTTTGCCATCCAATGTTGTGGAGCTATCAGATGTCTCCTGTCATTTATTTTTCAGCCACCTGGTATCTTCTACTTTTACCGTGCACTAGTTCTGCACACACTTCACCCTTACTCTCACTGTTGTGTTTTTATGCAAGGGTATTTCAGACTCTGCTGCCATGAGAGAAGCCCAAAAGAAAAGAGAGAAGTCGCTCCAGTTTGGTATGCGGCTAGGCAAGACACGTTTCAACACTTTAAAGGGTGTAGTGTCAGCAGATGGAGACGGGGAACGTAGCTCTGGAGTTGATGACCTCACTCGCAATGAACCACCATCCCAGGTGCTTGCTTTAAATTCGTGGTGTCATATGTGGTTGCATGTTCCATATAGTGTCTAGCTTGTATTCGAAAGGCCGAAGTCGGTAATATAAGGAAAGATATTTTTTTACATGAACCACCATCCCGTGACCACCAGAAGACAAATAGCTAGTCAGGGCACTGGCCGAGCCAGTGACAAGCCCAACAAAGATAGGCATCACCTGGAAGCCAACTAAAAAGCTACGATGGTGGTGAAGCAGCCCGCCTCCCACCAGGCTCTCAGGTCCTAGATGATCATGCTCACTACTCCAGCCGGATGTCTAGCTTGTATTGCTTCCAATTTGGTTAAATTGCATCTGCTTAGCTTACACATTATACCTTTGAATATGACATGCCTTTCTGTTTTTGGTACATACTAGTACATCTGTGTATTAACCATGTTCTTACATCAAACTAATGTTCTTGTGTATCCCTCATCAATCACTTATGACGAGGCAGGCAGGCAAGGGGACTACTCCCCATTTAAAGAATGCAGCGTCAGCCTCCCGACATGATTCTCAAGAAACAGTAATGCTAGATGAAGATAGTGAACGTAGCTCTGTAGTTGATTATAGCATTTCCCCTACACTAGCATCGCAGGTGCTTGCTCTAACTTGGAAGCATGATATGTGGTTGCATGTTGCATATGGTGTCTAGATTGTAATTCTTCCAATCTGGTTAAACTGCATGTGCTAGTCTACTTAGCTTATACATTATACCTATTAATGTGGCATGCCTTCCTGTATTTAGTACATAGTACATCTGTCTATTAAGCATGTCCTTACATAAAACTATTGTTTTTTTGTATCCCGCATCAATCAACATGACGAGACACCTTTAGTATATGCAGTGCGATACTAGTTGCATCTTTCATATGATATATAGCATGCGCTGCTTCTAATTTGTTGAAATTCCATTTATGATGGGATGATTTTAACTTGGCAGAGTCATATTGGTTGCATCTTTCATGTGGTGTCTAGCTTGCATTGCTTCTTATTTGCTGGAATGGTTTCTGCTTAGTTTACACAAACAGTTGTGAACATGCCATGCCGTCCTGTTTTTCGTACATATTCCATCCTGGTATCATGTGTTTGCCTTACATCAAAGTAGTGATTGTCAGTATCATGCATGAATGAGTTCTGAAGAGAGAATTTTATTGCTTTTTTCTTGTCGGTTTTACTTGACAATTCAAAATCAATAAAGCGGAAGGAAGTTAGCAAGGCAGCGGATAAAGGTGCTCCTTCCGAACGGAGGGCCTCTACAGTTTCTACTCCTCCACACCCCCAAGATGATTTCCAAGACAACACATGCATAGACACTCAACAAAGTTGTGTTTATGATGAGCACATCTCCCCTAGTGCAGCATCACCGGTGCTCCCTCTAACTTGGCACTGTTATATGTGGTTGCATGTTATGTGTGATGTCTAGCTTGTATTGCTTCTAATTTTGTTGAATTCCATCTACTTTACACATTATACTTGAATAAGACACGTGTTCCTGTTTCTAGAACATACAATATCTGTCTATCACACCATGTTCTTACATCAAATTACTACTGTTGTGTAACCTGCAACAACCACTTATCATAAGACACATTTGACTTCGGAGTGTGATATAGGTTACATCTCACATTCTTTTCTAGCTTGTATTACTAATTTGTTGAAATGGCACTTATGACGAGACAGTTTTAACTTGGTAGAGTGATATTCGTTGCATCTTTCATATGGTGTCTAGCTTTCATTGCTTCTAATTTTTTGAAATGCCTTCTCCTTAGTTTACACATCATAAGTTGTGAATATGCAATGTTGTGAATATGCAAAGGCACTAATGATGAGAGACCTCTAACATGGTAGTATGATGTTGTTTGCATCTTGCATATGATTTATTTCTTGTACTACTTCACATTTGTTTAAACGCCATTTATGATGAGACACTGTTAACTTGGCAGAGCGATATTTGTAGCATCTTTCATATGGTGTCTACCTTCCATTGCATTGCTTCTAATTTGGTGAAATGTCTTCTTCTTAGTTTACACATCATAGTTCTGGTTATCTCTTATGTCCTGTTTTTCATACATATTACATCCTCCTATCATGTTATTGTCTAACATCAAAGTTCAGTTCATATGCATCACGCATCAATTTGTTCTGAAGAACTAAATTGTTATTCGTTTTTCTTGTCAGTTTGACTTAAGATGGCACAGAGAAAGAGGAAGAAACACAGAATGGCAGGGAATGAGAAGCGGATGAATCCTGCAGATTCTGCTAGTACTGATGGTGCAATAGAAGGTCAAAGTCTAGTAGAAAATTCTACAAACACGGCATCCCATGCTACACGAGTTGCAAAAAAAGACAAACAGAAACAAATAGCTGCCACCAAACAAGCAGAGACAACCCTAGTTCTTGCAACACCTACCACAGTACTACCAGCTGCACGACGTACTCGTGCGTCAACTGAGCTAGCAGCACGTTCCCAAGCTCCCTTGTCACCTGACACTACTTCCCAAGCACTCTTGACACAAGACGAGTTGGTAATATCAGATGAACCTTGTGAGCTTCAACAACAAGAAGGTAGTTTTTGGAGTTAAGTTACAATTGCATGCTTCTTTATATGTAGTCTCACAGTTTGATGTACACTAACACTTCCTATGTTTGTTGTTGGACTAGCACCTAGGCGCAAGAGGAAACAAACATCAGGGATAATGCTCGATAGGTTAACTAAATCTAGAGGAGGAAGAATGGAGATCCGTTTTGAGGCAGGTTTAAAAAGGCCATGTGATGCTACAGAGTCAGCCAAGTTAGTATCAGAGGCAGCGGTTGCTGTTAGGTGTCATGTACGTATCCTCCCAACATGGATTTAGTACAGGAATGACAAAGACAAAACCCAGTTCAACATCTTCCTCAACCATTTATTTGTAAGTATGGTTATGTATGGAAACTAGTAATATCGTCTTGCTCTGTCCAATACTTTCTAGGTTGCTGATAATGAGACTCCCATAATTTTCAACAGATGAGGTTCAAGTTGGATAGCCAAGATGATGCAACCAGACAAGCTTGCACTCATGTTTTCAAGTCTGCTCTGCGAAAGTATCGGTATAACTTGAGGAAAGCTCACTTTGAAGGCAAGGCTAACAGTGAACTTGCCCAAACATCTCCAGTGGAAAATATATCTGATGAAGACTGTAGAGGCCTCGTTAAACACTGGTCCAATCCGAAGTATCAGGTACATTATATATATGTCATCAGATCACATGTTGAAGTCCTATTTACGCATGTGCCACACAAATCTATCTTCTTGTAGGTGAACTATTCAAAGAACAAGGCCAACCGTACGAAAGTGAAATTCCAACAGACGACAGGATCTCGTAGCTATATTGCCACTGCGATGCTCTTGTAATTAGCTGTTGTTTCACTCTTTTCGCTGTACCATATTATCAGATCTATATTTACTTGTTCCAAATGCAGAGGAAAGCCCACGAGGACCAAAAAGTACCTGAACCAAATGCTGTGGAAATATTCAAGGATTGTCACACCAGCAAGAAGAAGGGCATGACTACACCAGTCAAAGCCGCTGTTGTAAGTCCTTAATCCTCATGCCTTTTAACTATTACTTACACTGACTTGTGCCTTGAACTGCATGGTTTGCAACCAATGTCTATTACTATTTTCAATTTTATACACAATTGTCTTAGCGTATCATTGCACCTTACAAGGTTTAAATGAGAGGTGTGATGTTCCTTTGATCTTGACCTGTAATCTAGTTCCGTGCTAGACTTTCCCACACAACGTTACAATTGCCTGTTTGTCTGTTCCCAGTTGTTTTGTGATATGAATGATGTCATACTATGCTTACTGTATTATAAACTTCGTCTCTTTATCCTTAGCCCTCAATACAATGTGAAGAAATAGACAATACATTAGCGATGGTACATGGTCATATCTTTGGAACCTGGTTTTATTATGTACTTCCCAATAAAATACAACTAATATTTTACATGGGTTCACCAGAATAAGTTCTGTATACAGACCAAAGCTATTTTGTTTGGTTTTGCTGCCTCCTTAATATCTTCTGTTCTGGTACTACTAATGTAAAACCTCAACTTTTCAGTGAGCTATGGAAAAAATGGTGGAACCGCCACCTTCTGAAGGTGGCGAGGCAACTATAACCGCAATGTCAGCTCTTGCTGCAGTGGGTCAGTACCTGTCCACTAACAGTGCCAAAAGCATGTTCCTGCGCAATACTGGGTTGGTTGTTAAGGCAATATCGTCCAAACTGCCTCATGATCAAGATATGCAAGCTCAAAGCAATGTTGTATCTGCGCTCCAGGCACAAGTCCATTCCCTAACAGAGACCCTTTGTGAAACAAGGAGAAACATTGCTCAATGTCATCAAGATATGCATGGTTTTGAAACCAGATTATCAGACATTTGCTATGTTGTTCAGGAGCCTAGGGGAAATGAAGGCAAGGGTTATGGTGCTCCATCGGACAATACAACATGAAAACGTAACAGTCAAGTCAAATGAACTGAGCTTCTGAACTTCTGGTGGTGCATTTATCTGCTAGACTATTAAGTTTTATGCCAACCTTCCTTTTGTTATATAGTTGTAATTTGTTTTGGTGCCATACAAAATTTATTCTTAACGTGCAGCCACCGCCTGAAGAAAACAGCAAGCCATTTTTGTATAGTGTAGGGTGTTCCCTATATTTGCAATGGTGGCGATCTTTGATGTCGAGTGGATGTAATCTGTGCAATCGCCTTAATAGCCTAGCGTTAGTTTCGGCCTTATTTATTTCCTAGTCTTTTTTTCCTGGTTTGCTAGTGGCCGCAACTACCATGGGCCATATACGGGTCGTAGAATCCATGGGTCTCCTATGGGCCGTCGATAAATGGGCCTGTAATCGATGGGCCTCGGGCCGTCGGATAAATGGGTCTACATGGGCCATAATCGGGCGTAATTGGTATCGGCCCAACACGGTAACAGGCCGTAGGACAGCAAAGGCTTAATTGTGTCACATGCATAATAGGTCATTAATGGGCCAGAATATTGGACGGGCCCGAAATGGCGCAATGGGTTAACAGGCCAGAAACGGGCCGACTCTTGCCATGGGCCGAATTTGGCCCATTAGTGGAACATGCCAGTAACGGGCCGACTCTTGCCATGGGCCGAATTTGGCCCATTAGGGGAACAGGCCAGTAACGGGCCGGAAGTAATCGAGGGCCGAAAAGGAGCCCAAGAACGTATGGGCCATCAATAGGCCGAAGGCTAACACGGGCTGGAAACGGCCCATGTAAATCACGGGCCATTAACGGGTATAAAGAAAATTACTGTTCATTATGGGCCAGTCACCGTGGGCCTGTAATGGGCCGAAAGATACGAATGCCTCATATGGGCCGAAAGACGTCGTTGGCCATACATGGGCCAAAAGTTAAATGGGCTGGTATTATATTCGACGGCCCACATGACGTTGTTGGGCCGATTTCCTTTAGGGCCTAACGGGCCGTGAGTTAACGGGCCGTAAAATGGGCTATTTGCGAAGAGACCGTTAACAAGCTTTTCATGGGCCAGCCCGTTAAATTTTGACCAAGTCAAACGGGCCAGCTTTGTAAGCTAAATGGGCCGCTGTTGGGCCATGCCACGTGTCGACATATCATAGGCGTCTATCTGACCCACTGACGAGTTGACATGTGTTTCCTCTAGCCAATGATGATTTTACACGTGGAAAATCCCCATTGGTCAGGGATGTTAACGGGTTATCGGATCCAAAACCCGACCCGATAGCTTAACAGCGTTCCGTTACGGTGGATGCCACATGTCGGTCACCCTTGACGAAAGCACTTCTGTGACGCGCTATTTATCATCATGGAAGTGGACACTTCCGTGATGATAATTTTGGTAATGTCATGAAACACTTCTACGACAGCACAGGTATGACTATCTTGATTCTGTCATAAATTTGTCATGGATGTACATGCATGACAAAAAAAGCGACCTACTGTGACAAACACGTATCATCATGGAAGTGTATTTTTTTGTAGTGTCTACAGTTGTCTCCGATGGTGTTTGTTGAGTTGGCATGGATCAAGATTAGGATTTGTCACTCCGATTGTCGGAGAGGTATCTCTGGCCCTCTCGGTAATGTACATCACTATAAGCCTTGCAAACAATGTAGCTAATGAGTTAGTTATGGGATGTAGCATTATGGAACGAGTAAAGAGACTTGCCGGTAACGATATTGAACTAGGTATTGAGATACCGACGATCGAGCAAGTAACATACCGATGACAAAGGGAACAACATATATCGTTATGCGGTTTGACCGAGAAAGATATTTGCAGAATATCTAGGAACCAAAATGAGCATCCAGGTTCCGCTATTGGTTATTGACCGGAGACATGTCTCGGTCATGTCTACATAGTTCTCGAACCCGTAGGGTCCGCATGCTTAACATTCGGTGACGATCGGTATTACGAGTTTATGTGTTTTGATGTACCGAAGGTAGTTCGGAGTCCCGGATTTGATCATGGACATGATGAGGAGTGTCGAAATGGTCGAGACGTAAAGATCAATATATTGGAAGCCTATGTTTGGACATCGGAATGGTTCCGAGTGAAATCGGGAGTATACCGGAGTACCGGGAGGTTACTGAAACCCCCTGGGAGGTATATGGGCCTTATTGGGCCTTAGTGGAAGAGAGGGGAAAGAATCAAAGGAGGGGGCACCTCCCCAAGCCCAACCCGAATTGGGAAGGCCCCCCTTTCCTTCCTTCTTCCCTCTCCTGCCTTCTCTCCTAGAACCAACAAAGGGAAGGGGGGAATCCTACTCCCTGTGGGAGTAGGACTCCTTGGGGCGCGCCTAGAGAGGCCAGCCCCCTCCCCCTCCTCCACTCCTTTTTATACGGGGGAGGGGGCACCCCATAGATACACAAGTTGATCATTGATCTTTAGCCGTGTGCGGTGCCCCCCTCCACTATAATCCACCTCGGTAATATCATAGCGTGCTTAGGCGAAGCCCTGTTCCGGTAGCAACGTCATCACTGTCATAACGCCGTCGTGCTGACGAAGCTCTCCCTCGAAGCTCTACTAGATCGTGAGTTTGCGGGACGTCACTGAGCCGAATGTGTGCAGATCGCGGAGGTGCCGTATCTTCGGTACTAGATCGGTCGATCATGAAGACCTCGACTACATCAACCGCGTTGTCATAAAGCTTCCGCTTACGGTCTACGAGGGTATGTAGACGATACTCTCCCCTCTCGTTGCTATGCATCACCATGATCTTGCGTGTGCGTAGGAATTTTTTTGAAATTACTGCGTTCCCCAACATAAGGATGATTGTGGCAAACTAAAAAGCAAAGACTCATATCATACAAGACGCTTGATACGTCTCCAACGTATCTGCTTTTCCTAATGCTTTTCCTCTTGTTTTGGACACTAATTTGCATGATTTGAATGAAACTAACCCCGGACTGACACTGTTTTCAACAGAACTACCATGGTGTTGTTTTTGTGCAGAAATAGAAGTTCTTTGTCACATCCCTAGTTCTGACAATGCCTAGTGCATGCATTAGAGTGTTACATCATGTTTAAATTTCATTTAAACCTGAGATGGGGATTGACTAAGCCCTAGCACCAAATGAATTCAACTAGGGTCAAAATAAAACCTTTTTCATTGAACTCAAACTGTCCTCTAAAAATGTTCAACATTTCTGGTTTGAGGTGGAAGCATCTACCAAAAATGGTTTATATTTTTGCAGGACATATTTGGTCACTGAATTAAACCATATTGTATTTGACTTTGGGCATTTAAATACTATAAATAATTTAAATGTTCAAATAAATGTTGGAAATTGTTAGGGGTCACTGAAATAATTCAGAAAGCACCCATAACTGTCTCCAGGATTTTATAAAATGATTTGATATTTTAAATCAAATCAAAAACAAATTGCAGAAAATAGAAAAGATAAAACAGAACAGAATTATAAAAAAAAGAGAGAAGGACTTACCTGTGAAGCCCACCTGGTGGCCCAACAGGACCGGCCCAGCGCGGCCCAGCCCGCCACCGCTACTCCCCCCCC
>NC_041380.1:150940674-150976171 GCF_002162155.2 Triticum dicoccoides
CGACCGAACGGAGCCGCCGCCACCGACGAGAGCCACCGTGGCTACCGGCCACCCCACGGCTCACCGACGCCCCAGGAAGCTCCGCCGGTCCTCCCTCTACCTCCTCAACGAGCCACGAGGCCCCGGACGTGCCACAACACCGCCCTCGATGCCTTCTTCAACCTCGGGACCGCCGGCCATCTTCGTCAAATTCGCCGGCTCCGGACCGTCCCCGACCTCGCCGAGCGTCCCCTCGTCATCGCCGTGAGTCACTGACCCTCTCCCCTAACTCAGCATGCTCCCCTCCGTGCCGTAGCGCCATTCCCCACGAGCACCGAAGCCACCGTCCGCCATTGCTGCTGCACGCATAGCCTCCGTGCTCCCCTGGCCTCATTGTGCTGCTCTTAGTGCTCCCCATGACTAGCAAGTGCTGCCCAGCCTCTCCATTTGCTCACTGATGCACCGTAGCGACGCGCCCGAGCACCACCGAACACCATCGCCGCCAAAGCTCGTCGCTGGCATGAGTTCCGGCGACCCCACGACCTCCCACTTGGTCCTCTGGATGCGCGAGAGCAAGGGCCATCCCCTGGTGCCCTCAGCGCGCCAAGCTGACGCCTCTAGCGCAAGTCCGGCGTGCCCCGCCGTGTCCTGTGGTCGCCGCCGGCTGGTCTCCGGTGACGCCGACGTGGCGCACTTACTTAGTCGCTAATGACCCTGCTAACAGCCCTATCTCTCACTGGCATATGGGCCCCACGCCCTTAACTAACCACGGTTAACCCCTGTTTAGTTTAAGTTAACCACAGTGGCCCCACGCGTCAGTTTTGACCGCGCTGACGTGGCCGTTGACTGGGCCCACATGTCAGCGACACAAACCAGTCTGAGACACTGACGTGTGGACCCCACTGGCCAGGTTTGACCTGGACCAGCCACGTTGACCTGCTGACGTCACTAATACGTCATGCTGACGCAGTATTTGTTTCTGGAATTAAAATAAATCAAAAATGATTTATAAATTTCAGATAATAACCAAAACTTCTAAAATTCATAGAAAATTAACCGTAACTCCAAATTAAATAAATTATATATGAAAAATTATCAGAAAAATTCAAGGAATCCATCTGTACCATTTTCATGCATGTTAGAACAACTTATAGCTGCTGTTTAGCATAAATCAATTAAATGGCATTTAAATAATCACATGTGGAGTTTGAATTTGAACCTAGGGTTCAAACCAACTCCATTTAACTTGCTGCTAGTTGCATTAGCTCAAAACACATTCATTTTGCCATGTCATGATCATGCATCATATTGTGCATTGCATTGATTGTGTTCCCTTCTGTGTTGCCGGTATTTGTCCCCTCTTGATAGACGTGATACCGATGATGTGATCGTTGACACTGATGAAGACTCAATGTTATCTTCAGAAGTGCCAGGCAAGCAAAACCCCCTTGTTCATTCCGATACAATCCTACTCTCTCGCTCCTGCTCTCTTTTACTGCATTAGGACAACACCGATTCATCTGTTACTTGCTGCGGTACCTGAACCCCTTTATCCTTTGCATGACCTGTCATTGCCACAGTAAATAGATGAAACCCACTAGCATGAGTAGGAGTTGTTTGAGCCCTGATGTGCCTACTCATTCATGCTTGTTTGTCATGCCTGCTACTGCTTAGAGTTGAGTCAGGTCTGATTCATCGAGGATGAATCAGAGGTGTGTGAACATGTCCTACTATGTGGGAGCTAAGTGTGTGAACACGATTTGGTAAAAGGTGTCGGTGAGAGGCCATGTAGGAGTACATGGTGGGTTGTCTCATTGAAGCCGTCCTTAGGAACTGAGTTCTGTGTTTGTGATCCATGATTCAGCTACTACCATGCATTGGGCCCTGAAATATGACCCCGCTCGACTTCTTATTCACCCTAGTCCTCTGTCCAGGAGTTGCAAGTAGTTTCTGGTGTTTGTAGCTTACTGGAGGCCGTGGACAGCGCTGACCGTAGGGGTGGGCTGTGATGCGGTAGGTACGTGGCACGGTGTACCGGATGCCCGTTTGGTATCTCGGGAACCCTGTTCACATCGTTTGGGGCTGTGAGCGAAACTCCGGCCGGATCTCCTCATGGATGGAACCCGAATAGGCGATAAACCTGGACTAGAGACTTGAGTGTTTAGGTAGGTCATGGTCTACACCCACGTCGGCTTTCGCTTGAAGTCTGCCGAGCACATGTCGTGTGCAGACGCTAAGTGGTGGAAACATGTATGAAGAAGTACACCCCTGCAGGGTTAACATCATCTATTCGAATAGCCGTGTCCGCGGAAAAGGACTTCTGGGTTGCCTATATCAGTTCATAGACAAGTGAAAGTGGATACTCTAAAATACGCAAGATAAGCGTGAGTGCTATGGATGGCGCTCTCGTAGGGAGACGGGAGCGGATCCATAGTGGTGTATTGATATGGTGGATATGTGGACTCGTGTGCGCCACCTCAAAAGAGTTACTTGCAGTCGTAGTTCAGGTTAGCCACCGAGTCAAAGCTGGCTTGCTGCAGTTAAACCCCACCATCCCCTTGTTGAAAATGATGCATATGTAGTTAGTTCTGATGTAAGTCTTGCTGGGTACATCTGTACTCACGTTTGCCTATTTTATGTTTTTGCAGAGAGACTTCAGTCTCACTAGTAGTTCCACGTGGACTTCGACGTTTAGCTTGTTACCTCAGCTATGATCTTGTGCCCTCGGCAGGATCTGGTAGATAGTCAGGCTTCTCAGCCTTTTTCATTTATAGATGTCTGTACTCAGACATGTTAAGCTTCCGCATGTGCTTTGACTTGTATGCTCTGATTGTTGGGTCATAAGACCCATGTTTGTAATATCTCGCTCCTCGGAGCCTAATGAATAAACTACTGAGTCGTAGAGTCATTTTGTGATGCCATGTTGTATTGCACATATCGAGCATATTGTGTGTATGTTATTGAAATGCTTGGTATGTGTGGGATCTGACTATCTAGTTGTTTATCTTTAGTAGCCTCTCTTACCGGGAAATGTCTCCTAGTGTTTCCACCGAGCCATGGTAGCTTGCTACTGCTCCGGAACACTTAGGCTGGCCGGCATGTGTCCTTCTTCGTTCCTGTGTCTGTCCCTTCGGGGAAATGTCACGCGATGAATACCGGAGTCCTGTTAGCCCGCTACAGCCCGGTTCACCGGAGTCCTGCTAGCCCAGTGCTACAGCCTGGATTCACTCGCCGATGACCGACACGTTCGATGCTGGGTCATGGATGCCTGTCCCTGTAAGTCTGTGCCACTTTGGGTTTACGACTAGCCATGTCAGCCCGGGCTCCTTATCATATGGATGCTAGCGACACTGTCATATACGTGTGCCAAAAGGCGCAAACGGTCCCGGGCAAAGGTAAGGCGACACCCGTGGGAATACCGTGCGTGAGGCCGCAAAGTGATATGAGGTGTTACATGCTAGATCGATGTGGCATTGAGTCGGGGTCCTGACATTCTTGTAATGGAACGAAACTTTGCGAGGAATTTTTATACAATAAACAAGAATTTCTGGAGCCAAGACCTACCGGAGAGGAGCACCTGGGTGGGCACAACCCACCAGGGTGCGCCCACCTCTCCTGGTGCGCCCAGGTGGGTTGTCCCCACCTGGTGGCCCCGCAGACCCTGAAACTAAGGCTATAAAACCCTATTTTCCAGAAAAAAATATGGGAGAAAGAATTATTGGGATCCATGAGATGGAGCCGCTGTCACCTCCTGTTCTTCATCGGGAGGCCAGGTCTGGAGTCCGTTTGGGGCTCCGGAGAGGGGGGTCTTCGTTCTTCGTCATCACCAACCCTTCTCCATCGCCAATTCCATGATGCTCCCCGCCGGGAGTGAGTAATTCCCTCATAGGCTCACTGGTCGGTGAGGAGTTGGATGGGATTCATCATGTAATCGAGTTAGCTTTGTTAGGGCTTGATCTCTAGTATCCACTATGTTCTGAGATTGATGTTGCTATGACTTTGCCATGCTTAATGCTTGTCACTTTGGGCCCGGGTGCCATGATTTCAGATATGAACTGTTTATGGTATCACCATTATATCCATGTTTTAGATCCCATCTTGCAAGTTATAGTCACCTACTACGTGTTATGATCCGGCAACCTAGACTAACAATAGTCATGACCACTCCCGGTGATGACCGTAGTTTGAGGAGTTTATGTATTCACCGTGTGTTAATGCTTTGTTCCGGTTCTCTATTAAAAGGAGGCCTTAATATCCCTTAGTTTCCAATAGGACCCTGCTGCCACGGGAAGGTAGGACAAAAGATTTCATGCAAGTTCTTTCCATAAGCACGTATGACTATTTACGGAATAGATGCCTACATTATATTAATGAACTAGAGCTAGTGCCGTACCGCACTAGGTTATAACTGTCTCATGATGAATATCATCCAACAAGTCACCGATCCAATGCCTACGAATTTGTCCTATATTGTTCTTGCTAAGTTACTACTGCTATGGTTACTGTTCCACTTGTTACAAAACTATTGCTATCACTGTTACTGTTACCGTTGCTGGTGCTACTATTATCAAAACTATCATACTACTTTGCTACTGATCACTTTGCTGCAGATAATTAATCTCCAGGTATGGTTGAATTGACAACTCAGCTACTAATACCTTCAAATATTCTTTGGCTCCCCTTGTGTCAAATCTATAAATTTGGGTTGAATACTCTATCCTCGAAAACTGTTGCGATCCCCTATAGTTGTGGGTTATCAACGCTCCAAGCAAAACACATATCATGTGGTGAATAAAAATATAGCCTGAAGTAAAGTTACCGATAGATGAAGACAAAAGAGGGGATGCCTTATGGGGCATCCTCAAGCTTAGGCTCTTGGTTGTTCTTGAATATTACCTTGGGGTGCTTGGTCATCCCCAAGCTTAGGCTCTTGCCACTCCTTATTCAATAGTCTATCAAATCTTTACCCAAAACTTGAAAACTTCACAACAGAAAACTCATGAGATCCGTTACTATAAGAAAATAAATCACCACTTTTGGTACTGTTGTGAACTCATTCTTTATTTATATTGGTGTAATATCTAATGTATTCCAACTTATCCATGGTTCATACCCCCGATACTATCCATAGATTCATCAAAATAAGCAAACAACACAAAGAAAACATAATCTATCAAAAATAGAACAATCTGTAGTAATCTGTGACTCTCGAATATTTCTGTAACTCCAAAAATTCTAAAAAATTAGGATAGCAGAGGAAATTTGTATCTTAATCTTATGCAAAAGGAATAAGTATTTTATCACACTTTTGTGAAAAATAAAATTGTTTTCCTGAGTGCAAAAGTTTCTATTTTTCAGCTAGATCAAATCAACTATCGACGTAAGCTATCCCAAAGGTCTTACTTGGCACAAACACTAATTAAAACACAATAACACATCTAACCAGAGGCTATATGAATTATTTATTGCAAAATAGGACCAAAAAGCAAGAACAAAAATAAAATTGGGTTGCCTCCCAACGATCGCTATTGTTTAACGCCCTTAGCTAGGCATAAAACATAGATCTAGGTGTTGTCATCTTTAGTATGAAATCCATAAGTAGATCTCATAATAGATTCATCTAGCAACTTAATTTTCTTTCTAGGAAAGTGTCCCATGCCTTTACTTAATGGAAATTGAAATCTAATGTTTCCTTCTTTCATATCAATAATTGCACCAATCGTTCTAAGGAAAGGTCTACCAAGAATAATAGGACATGTTGGATTGCAATCTATATCAAGAACAATGAAATCTACGGGCACATACTTCCTATTTGCAACAATAAGAACATCATTAATCATTCCCATAGGTTTCTTAATAGTGGAGTCCGCAAGATGCAAATTTAAAGAACAATCATCAAATTCACGGAAACCTAACACATCACATAAAGTTTTTGGAATCGTGGAAACGCTAGCACTCAAATCACACACAGGATGGCAGTCATAATCTTTAATCTTAATCTTAATAGTAGGTTCCCACCCATCATAAAGTTTTCTAGGAATAGAAACTTCCAATTCAAGCTTTTCTTCAAAAGATTTCATCATAACATCAACAATATGCTTAGTAAAAGCTTTATTTTGATTATAAGCATGAGGATAATTCAACATGGATTGCAACAAGGAAATACAATATATTAAACAACAATTATCATAATTAAATTCTTTTAAATCCAAAATAGTGGGTTCACTGCTACTTAAAGTTTTGACCACTCCAATCCCACTTTTATCAATTTTTGCATCAAGATCTATAAACTCTGAATCATTGGGACGCCTTCTAGCTAAAGTTGACTCATCTCAAGTCTCATATTTATCAATATTTATTTTAGAAAACAAATATTCAATAGGAGTCACATCAATCACTTTAAGATCTTCATCATTATTTTCACAAAAACTAGAAGAACATGATTTTACAAACCAATCTCTCTTAGCACGTATCTTAGCGGTTCTTTCTTTACAATCATCAATGGAAATTATCATAGCTTTAAGAGACTCATTGATATCATGCTTGGGTGGAATAGATCTTTGTTTCAAAGAATCAACCTCAAGAGAAATTCTATCCACGTTCCTAGCCAAATCATCAATCTTAAGCAAATTTTCTTCAACCAAAGCATTGAAATTCTTTTGTGAACTCATAAATTCTTTAACACTATTCTCAAAAATCAGAGGGCATCTTATTATAATTTCCAATAGAATTGTTGTAGGAATTACCATAATTATTAGAGGAATTACTACGAAACGACATATGATTAAAATTTTCTCTATACGCGTTGTTACCAAAATTATTCCTACCAACAAAATTCACATCCGTAGATTCATTATTATTCTAAATCAAAGTGGACAAAGGCATATCATTAGGATCAATAGAAGCATTATTGCTAGCAAATAATTTCATAAGTTCATCCATCTTTCCACTCAAAACATTAATCTCTTCAATCACATGCACTTTTTAACTAGTGGAAGATCTTTCGGTATGCCATTGAGAATAATTAGCCATGATATTATATAGGAGTTTAATAGCTTATCCTAAAGTAATTTCCATAAAAGTACCCCCCGCGGCTGAATCTAAAAGATTTCTAGAAGCAAAATTCAATCCGGCATAATTTTTTTGTATAATCATCCACAAATTCAAACCATGAGTAGGGCAATAATGTATCATCAATTTCATCCTCTCCCAAGATTGTGCAACATGTTCATGATCAAGTTGCTTAAAATTCATAATATCATTCCTAAGGGAGATGATTTTAGTGGGAGGAAAATACTTGGAAATAAAAGCATATGTACACTTATTCCATGAATCAATACTATTTTTAGGTAAAGATGAAAACCAAGTTTTAGCACGATCTCGAAGTGAAAACGGAGATAGCTTCAATTTAACAATATCATTATCCACGTGTTTCTTCTTTTGCATATCACACAACTCAACGAAATTATTCAGATGGGATGCGGCATCGTCACTAGGAAGGTCGAAAAATTGATCTTTTGTTACAAGATTCAGCAAAGTGACATTAATTTCATAAGATTCTGCACTAGTGGTGGGAGCAATCGGAGTACTAATAAAATCATTATTATTACTATTGGAAAAGCCACACAATTTGGAATTCTCTTGAGCCATCGTGACAAAGCAAGCAATCCAACACACAAGCAAGCAAAACGCAGACGAAAAGACGAATGGAAGAAGGGCGAAGAAAAGGGCAAATCTTTTTGAAAATCTTTTAAGAAGTGGGGGAGAGGAAAATGAGAGGGAAATAGCAAATAATGTAATGTAAGATATGAGAGTTTATGATGGGTACTTGGTAGGCTTGACTTTGTGTAGATCTCCCCGATAACGGTGCTAGAACTTCTTACTGGTACTTCTTGAGTTTGCACTGGTTTTTCCCTTGAAGAGGAAAGGGTGATGCAGCACAGTAGAGATAAGTATTTCCCTCAGTTAAGAACCAAGGTATCAATCAAGTAGGAGAAGAACGCACAAATCACCAACACCTACACAAACAATCAAACACTTGTACCCAACGTGATAAAGGGGTTATCAATCCATTCAGGGTCACTTGCAAAAGTGAGATCTGGTAGAGATAGATAATCAAAGCTTAAATGAAAGATAAACTATTTTTTAGTTTTTTTGGTTTATAGATCTGAAAATAAAATATTGCAAAATAGTAGATAGGAAACTAATATGATGGAAAATAGACCTGGTGGCAATAGGTTTCACTAGAGGCTTCTCTCATGAAGGGAAATAATACGGTGGGTGAACAAATTACTGTCGAGCAATTGATAGAAAAGCGCAAAGTTATGACGATATCCAAGGCAATGATTATGTAATATAGGCATCATGTCCATGTCAAGTAGACCAACTCGTGCCTGCATCTACTACTATTACTCCACACATCGACCGACTCCTGCCTGCATCTAGAGTACTAAGTTCATGAAGAACAGAGTAATGCTTTAAGTAACATGACATGATGTAGAGGAATAAACTCAAGCAATATGATGTAAACCCCATCTTTTTATCCTCGATGGCAACAATACAATATGTGCCTCGCTGCCCCTACTTTTTCACTTGGTGAGGACACCGCAATATTGAACCCAAAGCTAAGCACTTCTCCCATTGCAAGAAAAACCAATCTAGTTGGCCAAACTAAACCGATAGTTTGAAGAAAATTACAAAGATATCAAATCATGCATATAAGAATTCAGAGAAGATACAAAAAATATTCATGATAATCTGATCATAAATCTACAATTAATCGGGTCACGACAAACACACCGCAAAAGAATTACCTCGGATAGATATCTAAGAACATCGAGGAGAACATGGTATTGAGAATCAAAGAGAGAGAAGAAGCCATCTAGCTACTAGCTATGGACCCGTAGGTCTGAGGTAAACTACTCACGCTTCATCGGAAAGGCAATAGATTTGATGTAGATGCCCTCCGTGATCGAGTCCCCCTCCGGTAGGTGATAACCCACAAGTATAGGGGATCGCAACAGCTTTCGAGGGTAGAGTATTCAACCCAAATTTATTGATTCGACACAAGGGGAGCCAAAGAATATTCTCAAGTATTAGCAGCTGAGTTTTCAATTCAACCACACCTGGAAACTTAGTATCTGCAGCAAAGTGTTTAGTAGCAAAGTAATATGATAGTGATGGTAACGGTAACAAAAGACTAATGAAAGCAAAGTGATATGTTTGGTATTATGTAGTGATTGTAACAATAACAACGGGAAAGTAAATAAGCGTAAACCAGTATATGGAAAGCTCGTAGGCATCGGATCAGTGATGGATAATTATGCCGAATGTGGTTCATCATGTAACAGCCATAACATAGGGTGACACAGAACTAGCTCCAATTCATCAATGTAATGTAGGCATGTATTCCGAATATAGTCATACGTGCTTATGGAAAAGAACTTGCATGACATCTTTTGTCCTACCCTCCCGTGGCAGCGGGGTCCTAATGGAAACTAAGGGATATTAAGGCCTCCTTTTAATAGAGAACCAGAACAAAGCATTAGCACACAGTGAATACATGAACTCCTCAAACTACGGTCATCACCGGTAAGTATCCCGATTATTGTCACTTCGGGGTTAACGGATCATAACACATAACAAGTGACTATAGAATTGCAAGATAGGATCAAGAACTCTCATATATTGATGAAAACATAATAGGTTCAGATCTGAAATCATGGCACTCGGGCCCTAGTGACAAGCATTAAGCATAGCAAAGTCGTACAACATCAATCTCAGAACATAGTGGATACTAGGGATCAAACCCTAACAAAACTAACTCGATTACATGATAAATCTCATCCAAACCATCACTGTACAGCAAGCCTACGATGGAATTACTCACGCACGGCGGCGAGCATCATGAAATTGGTGATGGAGGATGGTTGACGATGACGACGGCGCCGAATCCCCCTCTCCGGAGCCCCGAACGGACTCCAGATCAGCCCTCCCGAGAGGTTTTAGGGCTTGGCGGCGGCTCTGTATTGTAAAACGCGATGATTTCTTCTCTCCTATTTTTTTCTCCCCGAAAGCAGATATATAGAGTTGGAGTTGGAGTCGGGAGGTCTCCAGGGGGCCCATGAGGTAGGGGCGGGCCCTAGGGGGCGCGCCCCCCACCCTCGTGGCAAGGGTGTGGGCCCCCTGGTCTTCATCTTTGGCGAGGATTTTTTATTATTTATTGTAAGATATGCCGTGGAGTTTCAGGTCATTCCGAGAACTTCTGTTTTCTGGACATAAAACAACATCATGGCAATTCTGCTGAAAACAGCGTCAGTCCGGGTTAGTTCCAATCAAATCATACAAGTTAGAGTCCAAAACAAGGGCAAACGTGTTTGGAAAAGTAGATACGGCGGAGATGTATCAACTCCCCCAAGCTTAAACCCTTGCTTGTCCTCAAGCAATTCAGTTGAAAAACTGAAAGAAATAAAGAAAACTTTTACAAACTCTGTTTGCTCTTGTTGTTGTAAACATGTCAAGCTAGCATTCAAGTTTTCAGCAAAGATTATAACTAACCACATTTGCAATAATTCTCAGGTCCCATGATTACTCACATCAATAGCATAATCAACTAGCAAGCCATAATAATAAATCTCAGATGAAAACACTTTCTCAAAACAATCATAATATGATATAACAAGATGGTATCTCGCTAGCCCTTTCTGAGACCGCAAAACATAAATGCAGAGCACCTTTAAAGATCAAGGACTGACTAGACATTGTAATTCATGGTAAAAGAGATCCAATCATAGTCACACCCAATATAAATTAACAATAATGAAATGCAAATGACGGCTGCGCTCTCCAGCTAGTGCTTTTTAATAAGAGGGTGATGACTCAACATAAAAGTAAATAGATAGGCCCTTCGCAGAGGGAAGCAGGGATTTATAGAGGTGCCAGAGCTCGGTTTTGAAATAGAGGTGAATAATATTTTTGAGTGGTATACTTTCATTGTCAACATAACAACCAATAGATGGCGATATCTTCCATGCTACACACATTATAGGCGGTTCCCAAACAGAATGGTAAAGTTTATACTCCCCCTCCACCAACAAACATCAATCCATGTCTTGCTCGAAACAACGAGTGCCTCCAACATACATCATGTCCCAAGGGGAGTTTTGTTTTGCAATTATTTTGATTTAGTTTGCATAAAGCATGGGACTGGGCATCCCGGTGACCAGCCATTTTCTCGTGAGTGAGGAGCGGAGTCCACTCCTCTTGAGAATAACCCGCCTAGCATGGAAGATACAGATAGCCCTAGTTGATACATGAACTATTCGAGCATACAAAACAGGATGATTATTTGAAGGTTTAGAGTTTGGCACATACAAATTTACTTGGAACGGCAGGTAGATACCGCATATAGGAAGGTATAGTGGACTCATCTGGAATAACTTTGGGGTTTAAGGGATTGGATGCACAAGCGGTATTCCCGCTTAGTACAGGTGAAGGCTAGCAAAAGGCTGGGAAGCGACCAACTAGAGAGTGAAAACAGCCATGTACATGCATTAAAATTAATAAACATTGGATGCAAGCATGAGTAGGATATAATCCACCATGAACATAAATATCGTGAAGGCTATGTTGATTTGTTTCAACTACATGCATGAACATGTGCCAAGTCAAGTCACTTAAATCATTCAGAAGAGGATACCACCCTATCATACCACATCATAACCATTTTAATAGCATGTTGGCACGCAAGGTAAACCATTATAACTCATAGCTAATCAAGCGTGGCACAAGCAACTATGATCTCTAATTGTCATTGCAAACATGTTTATTCATAACAAACTGAATCAAGAACGATGAACTCATCATATTTACAAAAACAAAAGAGGTTGACTTCGTACCAGCTTTTCTCATCTCAGTCAGTCCATCATATATCATCATAATTGCCTTTCACTTGCACGACCGAACGATGTGAATAATAATAAGAGTGCGCGTGCATTGGACTAAGCTGGAATCTGCGAGCATTCAATAAACAGGAGAAGACAAAGCAATATGGGCTCTTGGTTAAATCAACAATAAAGCATATAAGAGCCACTTCAACAATTTAATCATGGTCTTCTCCTACTGACCCCCAAAGAGAAGAAAAGAAATAAAACTATTTACACGGGAAAGCTCCCAACAAGCAAAAGAAGAACATGAAATATTTTTGGGTTTTCTTTTTAATTACTACTACAAGCATGGAAATTAAATTAATTAAAAGCTACAACTAATTTTTTTGGTTTTTCTTAAGGTTTATTAAACACACAAGAAGAAAGCATAAAAGGAAATAAACTAGCATGGATGATACAATGAAAAAGTATGATCACCGATATCTAGCAATGAGTGTGTGTGAACATAAATGTAATGTCAGTGAGAAATGCGTACTCCCCCAAGCTTAGGTTTTTGTCCTAAGTTGGTCTATGGCCACGGCTGGCCTGGCTGATATCCATAATAATAGTTGGGGTCGTACTGCGATGAGGAAGAAGAAGGCTCCGATTGCCACTGGCTGGCAATCATCTCCGAATCCCACTGATAGTTAGACTGTCGTGAAGGATCAAGTTGTGGTTACGATTCTGGCTCCTCGGCTGGTGCAGGGTTCTGGTAGGCGTGGATAGCTATCAACGGAACAAGGTACGTGCCTACAGTCAAATCAAACAAAGAAGGAGCAGGCAAGGTAATAGTCTCAGGATGATGTTTATTAAAGAACAATTGATATTTAAGCTCTCCTGCCCTATTCTTAATAATAAAATCATGTGCCACCATACTTTTATAATCTAGATAAACACAAGGCAACACTTTTTCTTCCTTCTCAGCATGCCTAATAGGTATGTTAAAATGTGCAGCTAGGTGTGTAGCATAGATGCCTCCAAAGATGGGCCCTTTGTACGGTTCAGACTTAACCGTTTAGCAATAATACCGCCCATACTAAAAGTGTTATCACTGTATAAACCATGGAGCAAAATAATTATATCAGGGATACTAAGGTTTCCATAGTTTCCACGTCCAATTAAGCAACGACTAGCAAATAATGCAAAGTAACGTAAAACAGGAAAATGTATGCTAGTGATTCGTGCATCGGAAACCTTCCTAGTTTCTCCTATAGTGATAGTATCAATAAACCCCTCCACATCATCATGATGTGGTTCTTCTGTCTTGCCCCCAAAAGGGACTAAACAAATCCGATAGAAATCATAAAGTGACATCTCCTTATGCTCATCGTATAAATGAAACTCCATCGTAGGTGGTGAGTTCCTATAATGAAAATGAAAATTTTGCACAAATGTATTTGTGAGTAAGAGATACTGATCGCATTGGTCGTGGAGGAAAGCGGTGAGGCCTGCATTATGAGCCAATTCATGAAAATCTTCATAAATCCTGGCTGCTCTCAAGAAATCCTCGGAAGGCCATTCACACGCCCGAACCTCCGCGGTGCGCGGCAAATTATACTTAGGCTTCGGTGCCTTTTCCTTCAAGCTTTGGCTCGATGAGCCCCTCAATAATCTCCTCATCGTTTTCTGAAAAATTCTGAAATTTTTAGTAACTTCTAAACAAAAGTAAACCAAACTCAATAATATTGATAGCAACCACTCCTACAAGTGCCTAGGGCCTATATCATGCATTAAAACTACTTTTGACCATATAAATTTGACATGCAAGCTCAAGAACAGGGTCACCTAAGCAGCAAAAATTTGCAATGAATAAAGAACTAGAACAAAAACTAATGGGACCAATGGAGGAGTCACATACCAAGGAACAATCTCCCCAAGCAATTTTGTGAGAGGTGCTTTGAGCAAGGAGATCAAAAATGGTAGCAAAGAGGGCTGGAACTCGTGCTTGAGTTGGTTTTTCGTGTTTGTGGGAGGAAGAAGAAGAGGATGGGTGCAGGAATAAGTGGAGGAGGGCCACCATGGGCCCACGAGGCAGGGGGCGCCCTAGGGGGTGGGCGCGATCTCCACCCTCGTGGCAAGGTGGTTGGCCCCCCTGGTGTGTTCTTTGTTCCATAAATCCTCAAATATTCTATAAAAAATCATATTTAATTTTCAGGGCATTTGGAGAACTTTTATTTTCGAGGTATTTTTATATTGCACGGATAATCAGATAACAGACAGAAAATTATTTGGTTTTACTTTATTTCAACTGAATAACAGAAAGTATAGAGAGGGTACAGAAGGTTGTGCTTCTAGTTTCATCCATCTCAAGCTCGTCAAAAGTAATCCACTAACAAGGTTGATCAAGTCTTATTAACAAAGTTATTCCGATTAACATGAAACCGGAGAAATTTCGAATAACACTAGGTTACCTCAACGGGGATATGCACATCCCCAATAATAAGTATATCATATTTCTTCTTAACAGTAGGAAGAGGAAATTCAAAACCTCCAAATATAATCGATGGAATTTTTCCGATAGAATTGATACTATGAACTTGAGGTTGTTTCCTCGGAAAGTGTACCGTATGCTCATCATTAACATGAAAAGTGACATTGCCTTTGTTGCAATCAATAACAGCCCCTGCAGTATTAAGAAAAGGTCTTCCAAGAATAATAGACATACTATCGTCCTCGGGAATATCAAGAATAACAAAGTCCGTTAAAATAGTAACGTTTGGAACCACAACGGGCACATCCTCACAAATGCCGACAGGTATAGCAGTTGATTTATCAGCCATTTGCAAAGATATTTCAATAGGTGTCAACTTATTCAAATCAAGTCTACGATATAAAGAGAGAGGCATAACACTAACATCGGCTCCAAGATCACATAAAACAGTTTTAACATAGTTTCTTTTAATGGAGGATGGTATAGTGGGTACTCCTGGGTCTCCAAGTTTCTTAGGTATTCCACCCTTAAAAGTATAATTAGCAAGCATGGTGGAAATTTCAGCTTCTGGTATCTTTCTTTTATTTGTAACAATATCTTTCATGTACTTAGCATAAGGATTCATTTTGAGCATATCAGTCAATCGCATACGCAAAAAGATAGGTCTAATCATTTTAACAAAGCGCTCAAAATCCTCATCATCCTTTTTCTTGGATGGTTTGGGAGGAAAAGGCATAAGTTTTTGAACCCAAGGCTCTCTTTCTTTACCATGTTTCCTAGCAACAAAGTCTTTCTTATCATAATGTTGATTCTTTGATTGTGTGTTATCAAGATCAACAGCTGGTTCAATTTCTACATCATTATCATTACTAGGTTGAGCATCATCATGAACATCATCATTATCATTTTCATTAGGTTCATGTCCATTGCCAGATTGTGTTTCAGCATCAGACATAGAGATATCATGTCAGGACCCCGACTCAATGCCACATCGATCTAGCATGTAACACCTCATATCACTTTGCGGCCTCACGCATGGTATCCCCACGGGTGTCGCCTTACCTTTGCCCGGGACCGTTTGCGTCTTTTGGCACACGTATATGATAGTGTCGCTAGCATCCATATGATTTGGAGCCCGGGCTGACATGGCTAGTCATAAACCCAAAGTGGCACAAACTTACAGGGACAGGCATCCATGACCCAACATCGAATGTGTCGGTCATCAGCGAGTGAATCCAGGCTGTAGCACTAGGCTAGCAGGACTCCGGTGAACCGGGCTGTAGCGGGCTAGCAGGACTCCGGTATTCATCGCGTGACATTTCCCCAAAGGGACAGACACAGGAACGAAGAAGGACACATGCCGGCCAGCCTAAGTGTTTCGAAGCAGTAGCAAGCTACCATGGCTTAGTGGAAACACTAGGAGACATTTCCCGGTAAGAGAGGCTACTAAGGATAAACAACTAGATAGTCAGATCCCACACATACCAAGCATTTCAATAACATACACACAATATGCTCGATATGTGCAAATACAACATGGCGTCACAACATGACTCTACAACTCAAGTATTTATTCAATAGGCTCCGAGGAGCGAGATATTACAAACATGGGTCTCACGACCCAACATTCAGAGCAAACAAGTCAAGCACAAGCGGAAGCTTAACATGTCTGAGTACAGACATCTAGAAATGGAAAAGGCTGAGAAGCCTGACTATCTACCAGATCCTGCCGAGGGCACAAGATCGTAGCTGAGGTAACAAGCTAAACGTCGAAGTCCACGCGGTACTACTAGCGAGACTGAAGTCTCTCTGCAAAAACATAAATTAAGCAACGTGAGTACAAATGTACCCAGCAAGACTTACATCAGAACTATCTACATATGCATCATTATCAACAAAAGGGTGGTGGGGTTTAACTGCAGCAAGCCAGCTTTGACTTGGTGGCTATCCTGAACTACGACTGCAAGTGACTCTTTTGAGGTGGCGCACACGAGTCCACATATTCACCATATCAATACACCACTATGGATCCGCTCCCGTCTCCCTACGAGAACGCCATCCATAGCACTCACGCTTATCTTGCGTATTTTAGAGTATCCACTTTCACTTGTCTATGAACTATGCAAGGGGTCCAAGTTTCCATATCCGAGGAATGCGGCTATTCGAATAGATAATGATAACCCTGCAGGGGTGTACTTCTTCACACACGCTCTCACCACTTACCGCCGTTTACACGACATGTACTCGGTAACCTTCAAGCAGAAGCCCAGCGAGGGTGTCGGCCACGACCTAACTAACCACACAAATCTCTCGTCCAGGTTTATCGCCTATTTGGGTTCCATCCGCAAGGAGATCCGGCCGGGGTGTCGCTCACGGCCCCAAATGATGTGAGCAGGGTTCCCAAGCCCACCATCCGGGTGCCACTTGGTACACCGTGCCACTGTGCCTAGTCTGTCCCAAGCCCACCTGTACCGGGTGCCACTTGGTAGACTACTAACACTACCTACAAACACCAGAAACTAGTTGCAACTCCTGGACAGAGATCGAGTTGATTAATAAGTCGAGAGAGCTTGGAGCGCCCGGAGCCCAATGTGTGGTAGTAACTGATCATGGATCACAAACACATAACTCAGTTCCCGAGGACGGCTGCAATGAGACAACCCACCATGTACTCCTACATGGCCTCTCACCGCTACCTTTACCAAATCGTGTTCACACACTTAGTTCACACACAGTAGGACATGTTCACACACCTCTGATTCATTCCCGATGAATCAGACCTGACTCAACTCTAAGCAGTAGCAGACATGACAAACAAGAATAAATGAGTAGGCACATCAGGGCTCAAACAACTCCTACTCATGCTAGTGGGTTTCATCTATTTACTGTGGCAATGACAGGTCATGCAGAGGATAAAGGGGTTCAGCTACCGCAGCATGTAACAGTTGAATCGGTGTTGTCCTAATGCAGTAAAAGAGAGCAGGAGCGAGAGAGTGGGATTGTATCGGAATGAACAAGGAGGTTTTGCTTGCCTGGCACTTCTGAAGATAATATAGCTCTTCATCGGTGTCATCGATCTCATCGTCGAAACCACATCTACGGAGAGGGAACAATTACCGGCAACAGAGAGAAACACAATCAATGCAATGCACATTATGATGCATGATCATGACATGGCAACATGCTGGTGTTTTGAGCTAGTGCAGCTAGCAACAAAGTTAAATGAAGTTGGTTTGAACCCTAAGTTCAAATCCAAACTCCATATGTGAAATTCAAATGCCATTTATATGATTTGTGCTAAACAGCAGTTATAAGTTGTTCTAACATGCATGAAAATGATACAGATGGATAGATTGGATTTTTCTGATCATTTTTCATATATAATTTATTTCATTTGGAGTTACGGTTGAATTTCTATGAATTTTAGAAGTTTTGGACATTTTTCTGAAAATAATAAATCATTTAAGATTTATTTAAATTCCAGAAACAAATACTGCGTCAGCATGACGTAATAGCGACGTCAGAAAGTCAACGGGGCTGGTCCAGGTCAAGCCTGGCCAGTGGGGTCCACACGTCAGTGTCTCAGACGAGTTTGTGTCGCTGGCATGTGGGCCCAGTCAACGGCCACGTCAGCGCGGTCAAAGCTGACGCGTGGGGCCACTGCAATTAGATTAAACTTAATCTATTTTAGTTAGCCGGTTAGTTAAGCGGTGGGGCCCGGCTGTCTGTGACACGATGCGGTGGTTAGTGGCTAATTAAGCCAGCCACGTCAGCTGGCCGGAGATTAGCCGGCGACGACCACAGAGCACGGCGGGGGCACGCCGGACTTGCGCTAGGGGCATCGGATTCGCGCGCTGAGGGCACCAGGGCATAGCCCTCGCTCTTGCGCATCCATAGAGCCAAATGGGAGGGGCTGGGGTGGATCATGCTCACCGGAGTCGAGCTCGTGGCGGCGGCCGGAGCTACGGGTGGGTGCGGGGTTGGCGCTGCGGCTTGCAAACGAGCCGGCTGTCACGCTAGTTCTGCTCTACGGAACGTTGCAAGCGCAAAGGGCGCACGCACGGGACCAAAAGGTCACCGAGGCTTCGCCGGCGACGAGCACGGGCGGCGGCGGGTTTCGGTCGTTGGCAAGGCGGCAACTACGGCGTGCAAACGAGAGAACGGAGAGGGGGAGAAGGAAGCGGAGCTCACGGGGAGTTGGTTGGAGCAGACGGCGAGCTCGGGGAGGCGGCGACGGCGGCAAATCGACGGTGGCGGTCCTCGGTGGCCGAGGAGGGGAACGGCGGAGCTAGTGGCATCCAGGGGCTTCCGGTGCCTTTCGTCTGGGTGAGGATGAAGAGGGAGGCGAGGCGGAGCTTCCTGGGGCGTCGGTGAGGCGTGGGGGTGGCGGTGGCCGCGAGGGAGCTCGTCGGCGGCGATGGCTGCGTTCGGGCGAGTGAGAGAGAGGAAGCAGAGGAGAGAAACGAGGGAGAGGGAGAGAGCGAGGGGGTCTAGGGGGTCGCGCTGGCGTCGTCTAGACGCGACGAGGGGGAGCCAGGCAGGCTAGGAGGGAGGAGGTGGCCGGGGCGCGTGCGTGCGTGCGTCGGCCGCACGCGCATCCTCCTGGCAGAGGAGGAAGGCGACAGGGGGGGTAGCGGTGGCGGGCTGGGCCGCCAGCTGGAGTTGGGCCAGGTGGGCTGAGAGGTGAGTGCCAGGTAGTTCTTCTGCTCTTTCCTTTTACTTATTGTTTTCTATTTTTTTTCTTCCTCTATTTTGATTTAGTTTAGCAACTAAATCATTCTAATAAATTCTGTAGGTTTTTATGTGGCTTGCTAAAATATATACAAAGCCACTCACAAACTTCCAGAATTATTGGAGTCATATTTAATATATATTAAATATAAATCCAAAGCAAATAGTTATTGGATTAATTCAAATGGCCAAAATAAATATCTCTGTGACTCCAAAAATATTGGTTTGAATTTTACCTCTTACCAATATTTCTATGGAATAACAGGAACATTTTCTTGGACTCATTTGAGAATATTTAAATGTTGGTTATTTTTAGAGGTTTCCTGAGGCTTTTGAAAATTCCTCAATTCAAATTTCATTTGAATTTAAACATGATGCACACATAGAAGCAAGCATAGGTCAAGCCAGAACTAGGGATGTGACAACTCACCCCCACTAAACAAGAATCTCGTCCCGAGATTCAAGACGCGAGGTAAGAAGACAAAGGGGACACTAAGTAACTCAAACTTCATGATCCAACTGCCTTCTCGAGGTTGTTGGTTGTCCGGCTCAAATTGAACTTGATGTCTTGCCTTCGAAATCTCCATCCAACATGACGATGACAGAAGGAAACTCTACGGAATCGATCTCCTCAAAGATCGAACAACTCGGGATCAACTCACGAAAGGAAACATAGCAACATCTCTTGAGCTCAGACACGAAGCACACATCTAGAGGATGGAGTGGAACAGATGACGAAGGTTCACTAGGTAGACAATAATCCCACACTTATGAGGGTGGTGAATGGTTGTCAATGTAGCGAGGAGTTGACTTGCCATGATACCTCAGCGAGACATCCTGGAGGGGGGGTGATTCGTAGATATATCCCCTTAAGTGGAAAAAAAAGAATTACCTTTGATTCAGGATCATTGAAACTCTTTAAACCAGCCTAAGGCAATTCTCGAGCGATCGTTTGGAGGGGGTCGGTAGAATGGCATACTCGGACTTGGATGATGTGGATTACCTTGTTGAAGACAACGTAATGGATGAATTTGCTTATCACCGGAAATGGAAGAGACCCATGGTGGAATGGCACATTGGCGGTGCAAGCTGGGAACAAAATGCAAATGCTGGGAATGATTCTGGTAACTGGGGAAGAACCCAACAATAGAGAGTGAATTCACTGTTTGAAAAGGTCATAGCATTGCCGAGGAAACTGAGAGCACTATACATTTAATGCCGACGATCAAACCTAGCACTTGCGCATGCTCTCAAGAACTTGAGCATTTCCATATTCATCAAGGTTTTACCAACATCCGTGTCAAGGATCCTGGCAACACAACATACCACCATGATGAACAACGATGGACGATGCAGATGCATAGGAAGATAACATCAACTCAGATTTCACCCTAGCGAGGCCAAGGAGACAAAATCTGGACGATCGACCGAGAGACATTTAGCACTCCGCTTCTAATGTTCTCCTTGATGTGCTAGCGTATCCCATTCATTGAAATGGTTTGGTAACTAGACATCAAGTAAAAGGTCGGACTTCGGGAACACAAAAATCCATAAGGAACAGCTAGGGAGTGAATCCTACGAAGTCCTTATGGGGAGGTGGCCAACTTTCTCAATCCAGATACTACAATAGTAGGTCTTCCGGCTGGGTGTGTTGGCCATGACATCCACTTTATCGGTTATCGAGGAACCAATATTATAGTTCTTGGGACACGTTCCAACCATCATATCTGCCTGAGATTCAGATCTGGTTGATGTTAGAATATTCCAGACTCATCGAGTCTAGGAAGAAAAATGAAAGTTTGCAACACAAATTCACGAGATGGCGTTGCGGGATTCTCGGGGAATGAACTACGATAGAAAGCTCCAAAACATGAGCTGGTTCTGCTACACACATGTGAACACGCTATCACAGACAAACATGAACACATGGTAGTCTTATAATAAAACACTACCGAGTTCAGGGGGGAACCATCATCGAGGATATCGAAGTCTTGTGCACTTAAATTAGACTTCTTTACCTAGAACAAGTCAATCAGTGGCTTGGTGTGCTAAGAACACATATAGAATGGAGGCGGCCAACCTACCAAACCATAGAATACTTCGCACATGTGCATGACCAACTTGGGATGATTCCAGAGGAGCAAAAACAAACTTTCTCGAATTCACGGCGGCAACTTACATCAAATGCACGTGAATCAAAGGAAGTCACTTCTTTCATCCAACATATACTTCATGAACGGGGCATGAAGAAAATGCTTATACAAGTTTCCAACACTAGCTTAATGTTCAACAAAATCATGGAGGAGATAAGGATGTTGTCAATGGACTCAACAACAATTCATCCAGGTTTCCATATAAAAGGATTTCCATAGTTAAGTGAACACGGTGATAGCATTGGTCAGACCAAAGAATAGAATGGTGTATGCTCGAGGAAAACCACGAGTAAGACAACATTATGAATATCGTTGGTTCTGATTTGATTTGACGATAGCTCATACTCAAATCAAAGATTGGATAAGATAATAGATCCAGCAATTGACCACGAGGATCAACCAATGAAGATATCATCTTTCTTGAAAACACACCAACACCAAGATATCCCTTTGAAACGAGCTAAGTTAGGTAAGCTTTTATCTTCCAACTCTCCAAGTTGTCGTTTAGCTTAACCAACTAGCTCAGGGGTATCCAACACGGATTCTTGGAGAAAGGGTGGTTTACAATAAACCAACTTGATCACGAACTCAACATAACGGTCAGGTGACAACCTGGTAATACTTCCGAGAAGATATTCGAAAAATCACAAACCACCGATATGTTACTAAGCTCGAGAACAATCTTGCTTTTCAGGGCAAGACGATATGATCAAAGAGCGAGGGATTTGGAATAATCCTAACTCATCGATCGAAGAGTGCACCAGGAAAATGGACTAGGTAGCACGATCAACCTTAGGGTGATGATTCAATAACCAACACACTAAGAATGAAATATTGTCCTTTAACCACCAAGCAACGGGGTTGCTAGGATTATAGATTTCACACATCATGATTCACTTGTCGACATTCCGGTTGCAACAACACGGGAACCGAGAAATGAATAATGATGGAGAGAGTATCACTGTATCAAGAGTTCATGGGATGGTGTGCAATTCCCATGATATTCTTGATATAAAGATGGTAATACTTCAGGGTAGAACAGTACAAAGGCTGGATTAGCATTTTGATCTGCGGAGTACAACTACTTTGACCCAATCCTAGATATGGATGAGGTACCGGAGTTTGTTTCTCCTAGTCATTCTGAACTAGAACGGCTTGACGAACCACAAGAATAACGGGCATCGATGAACACGAATGCACGACATAAACTTGACTATCAACTGACAGACAAGGATCGAAACACAACTATAGAGAGGGACAACTCAAAGGAACATATATCTTTCTGAGTTGTGGATGCATAGATTAGTATGTCAAGCAAAGCTCAACATGTTTCTTCCGGATAACCTATGCAGAAAGGTTGAACTGGCAGAGTCACAATATAGAATGGAGAACCCATCGAGAGCACTCCTGTTGTGATCTTTTGATCCAACAAACTTCTGCCGTAAGTGGTTCATGGTATTTGGAAGAAGGATATACCACGGACCTCGAGGACTAATGCAAAGGTTACTAATAACCTAAGGAACTAGCAACACTATCAACATGAAGTAAGTAGGGTGAATCTTGGTTCGAAAACCCAGGAATAGAATACCTACTACTAAGTGGCATCACGAGATGCTCTCGAGAATGATGGCCAGAATCATCACACTGGGATCACAAAACATGGCTAGACTACTAGATGATCCCCTAAGACACCTAGGGTCATAATAAAACTCCAACATATATGTCAAGGCAATAGAGTACCTCAACTCACTGGTTAGTGTGCTTATTCTGACCAAAAGGACATCGGAACGAGAGGAAGGATTTGCAAATGCATCAGACTATTTAGAAACCTGGGGTGACTCGGACAGCATAACGGCTGTAAATGCTCAAAAGATTTGAGACATGCTACAAATATGGTGGCATAACCACTCGATCATCATAGTATCAAGGTTCTGAGATCAACTATGAACATACAGAAGATAGTAGGAACTTAACTCAAGCTTAGAACCATCAATCCTATAGGACTACGGATTAGTAACACGTGATCCTGATAGAGAGAAGAGAAAGCCTAGTTTCTTAACCCCGTAGGAAAGATAAGATAACTCAGATCAGAAGGGCATAAGGTATAAGGAGTAAAAAGAGCCTTACGTTCCATCCCACAATCAATTCCCTTATATAACTAAAGCATTTCTAGACTCAACATCGACCAGTTTGGCTTGGTAATCCTACAGACAGTCAAGCTCTGATACCAAAGCTGTCAGGACCCCGACTCAATGCCACATCGATCTAGCATGTAACACCTCATATCACTTTGCGGCCTCACGCACGGTATCCCCACGGGTGTCGCCTTACCTTTGCCCGGGACCGTTTGCGTCTTTTGGCACATGTATATGATAGTGTCGCTAGCATCCATATGATAAGGAGCCCGGGCTGACATGGCTAGTCATAAACCCAAAGTGGCACAAACTTACAGGGACATGCATCCATGACCCAACATCGAACGTGTCGGTCATCAGCGAGTGAATCCAGGCTGTAGCACTAGGCTAGCAGGTCTCCGGTGAACCGGGCTGTAGAGGGCTAGCAGGACTCCGGTATTCATCGCGTGACATTTCCCCGAAGGGGCAGACACAGGAACGAAGAAGGACACATGCCGATCAGCCTAAGTGTTCCGAAGCAGTAGCAAGCTACCATGGCTCAGTGGAAACACTAGGAGACATTTCCCGGTAAGAGAGGCTACTAAGGATAAACAACTAGATAGTCAGATCCCACACATACCAAGCATTTCAATAACATACACACAATATGCTCGATATGTGCAAAGACAACATGGCATCACAACATGACTCTACAACTCAAGTATTTATTCAATAGGCTCCGAGGAGCGAGATATTACAAACATGGGTCTCACGACCCAACATTCAGAGCAAACAAGTCAAGCACAAGCGGAAGCTTAACATGTCTGAGTACAGACATCTAGAAATGGAAAAGGCTGAGAAGCCTGACTATCTACCAGATCCTGCCGAGGGCACAAGATCGTAGCTGAGGTAACAAGCTAAACGTCGAAGTCCACGCGGTACTACTAGCGAGACTGAAGTCTCTCTGCAAAAACATAAATTAAGCAACGTGAGTACAAATGTACCCAGCAAGACTTACATCAGAACTATCTACATATGCATCATTATCAACAAAAGGGTGGTGGGGTTTAACTGCAGCAAGCCAGCTTTGACTTGGTGGCTATCCTGAACTACGACTGCAAGTGACTCTTTTGAGGTGGCGCACACGAGTCCACATATTCACCATATCAATACACCACTATGGATCCGCTCCCGTCTCCCTACGAGAACGCCATCCATAGCACTCACGCTTATCTTGCGTATTTTAGAGTATCCACTTTCACTTGTCTATGAACTATGCAAGGGGTCCAAGTTTCCATATCCGAGGAATGCGGCTATTCGAATAGATAATGATAACCCCGCAGGGGTGTACTTCTTCACACACGCTCTCACCACTTACCGTCGTTTACACGACATGTACTCGGCAACCTTCAAGCGGAAGCCCAGCGAGGGTGTCGGCCACGACCTAACTAACCACACAAGTCTCTCGTCCAGGTTTATCGCCTATTCGGGTTCCATCCGCAAGGAGATCCGGCCGGGGTGTCGCTCACGGCCCCAAACGATGTGAGCAGGGTTCCCAAGCCCACCATCCGGGTGCCACTTGGTACACCGTGCCACTGTGCCTAGTCTGTCCCAAGCCCACCTTTACCGGGTGCCACTTGGTAGACTACTAACACTACCTACAAACACCAGAAACTAGTTGCAACTCCTGGACAGAGATCGAGTTGATTAATAAGTCGAGAGAGCTTGGAGTGCCCGGAGCCCAATGTGTGGTAGTAACTGATCATGGATCACAAACACAGAACTCAGTTCCTGAGGACGGCTGCAATGAGACAACCCACCATGTACTCCTACATGGCCTCTCACCGCTACCTTTACCAAATCGTGTTCACACACTTAGTTCACACACAGTAGGACATGTTCACACACCTCTGATTCATTCCCGATGAATCAGACCTGACTCAACTCTAAGCAGTAGCAGGCATGACAAACAAGCATGAATGAGTAGGCACATCAGGGCTCAAACAACTCCTACTCATGCTAGTGGGTTTCATCTATTTACTGTGGCAATGGCAGGTCATGCAGAGGATAAAGGGGTTCAGCTACCGCAGCATGTAACAGTTGAATCGGTGTTGTCCTAATGCAGTAAAAGAGAGCAGGAGCGAGAGAGTGGGATTGTATCGGAATGAACAAGGAGGTTTTGCTTGCCTGGCACTTCTGAAGATAATATAGCTCTTCATCGGTGTCATCGATCTCATCGTCGAAACCACGTCTACGGAGAGGGAACAATTACCGGCAACAGAGAGAAACACAATCAATGCAATGCACATTATGATGCATGATCATGACATGGCAACATGCTGGTGTTTTGAGCTAGTGCAGCTAGCAACAAAGTTAAATGAAGTTGGTTTGAACCCTAAGTTCAAATCCAAACTCCATATGTGAAATTCAAATGCCATTTATATGATTTGTGCTAAACAGAAGTTATAAGTTGTTCTAACATGCATGAAAATGATACAGATGGATAGATTGGATTTTTCTGATCATTTTTCATATATAATTTATTTCATTTGGAGTTACGGTTGAATTTCTATGAATTTTAGAAGTTTTGGACATTTTTCTGAAAATAATAAATCATTTAAGATTTATTTAAATTCCAGAAACAAATACTGCGTCAGCATGACGTAATAGTGATGTCAGAAAGTCAACGGGGCTGGTCCAGGTCAAGCCTGGCCAGTGGGGTCCACACGTCAGTGTCTCAGACGAGTTTGTGTCGCTGACATGTGGGCCCAGTCAACGGCCACGTCAGCGCGGTCAAAGCTGACGCGTGGGGCCACTGCAATTAGATTAAACTTAATCTATTTTAGTTAGCCGGTTAGTTAAGCGGTGGGGCCCGGCTGTTTGTGACACGATGCGGTGGTTAATGGCTAATTAAGCCAGCCACGTCAGCTGGCCGGAGATTAGCTGGCAACGACCACAGAGCACGGCGGGGGCACGCCGGACTTGCGCTAGGGGCATCAGATTCGCGCGCTGAGGGGACCAGGGCATAGCCCTCGCTCTTGCGCATCCATAGAGCCAAATGGGAGGGGCTGGGGTGGATCATGCTCGCCGGAGTCGAGCTCGTGGCGGCGGCCGGAGCTACGGGTGGGTGCGGGGTTGGCGCTGCGGCTTGCAAACGAGCCGGCTGTCACGCTAGTTCTGCTCTACGGAACGTTGCGAGCGCAACGGGTGCACGCACGGGACCAAAAGGTCACCGAGGCTTTGCCGGCGACGAGCGCGGGCGGCGGCGGGTTTCGGTCATTGGCAAGGCGGCAACTACGGCGTGCAAACGAGAGAACGGAGAGGGGGAGAAGGAAGAGGAGCTCAAGGGGAGTCGGTTGGAGCAGACGGCGAGCTCGGGGAGGCGGCGACGGCGGCAAATCGACGGCGGCGGTCCTCGGTGGCCGAGGAGGGGAACGGCGGAGCTAGGGGCATCCAGGGGCTTCCGGTGCCTTTCGTCTGGGTGAGGATGAAGAGGGAGGCGAGGCGGAGCTTCCTGGGGCGTCGGTGAGGTGTGGGGGTGGCGGTGGCCGCGAGGGAGCTCATCGGCGGCGACGGCTGCGTTCGGGCGAGTGAGAGAGAGGAAGCAGAGGAGAGAAACGAGGGAGAGGGAGAGAGCGAGGTGGTCCAGGGGGTCGCGCTGGCGTCATCTAGACGCGACGAGGGGGAGCCAGGCAGGCTAGGAGGGAGGAGGTGGCCGGGGCGCATGCGTGCGCGCGTCGGCCGCACGCGCGTCCTCCTGGCAGAGGAGGAAGGCGACAGGGGGGGTAGCGGTGGCGGGCTGGGCCGCCAGCTGGAGTTGGGCCAGGTGGGCTGAGAGGTGAGCGCATGGTAGTTCTTCTGCTCTTTCCTTTTACTTATTGTTTTCTATTTTTTTTTCTTCCTCTGTTTTGATTTAGTTTAGCAACTAAATCATTTTAATAAATTCTGTAGGTTTTTATGTGGCTTGCTAAAATATATACAAAGCCACTCACAAACTTCCAGAATTATTGGAGTCATATTTAATATATATTAAATATAAATCCAAAGCAAATAGTTATTGGATTAACTCAAATGGCCAAAATAAATATCTCTATGACTCCAAAAATATTGGTTTGAATTTTACCTCTTACCAATATTTCTATGGAATAACAGGAACATTTTCTTGGACTCATTTGAGAAGATTTAAATGTTGGTTATTTTTAGAGGTTTCCTGAGGCTTTTGAAAATTCCTCAATTCAAATTTCATTTGAATTTAAACATGATGCACACATAGAAGCAAGCATAGGTCAGGCCAGAACTAGGGATGTGACATATCATTTGGATTATCAGGTGGTTCGGCAATAGGTTCACTAGAAGTTTGCACAGTTCTATCATTTTTCTTTTTCTTCTTTTTAGAAGAACTAGGTGCATCAATTTTATTTCTCTGAGAATCTTCCTCAATTCTCTTAGGGTGGCCTTCAGGATACAAAGGTTCCTAAGTCATTCTACCAGTTATAGTAGCCACTTTAACATCATATTCATTTTTCTTACTATTCATCTCATTGAGCAATTCCTTTTGAGCTTTAAGTACTTGTTCTACTTGAGTGGTAACCATAGAAGCATGTTTGCTAACAATTTTAAGTTCACCTCTAATATTAGCCATATAATGACCCAAGTATTTAATCATATCAGCATCTTGTTTTAATTGTCTACCAAAATAAGCATTGAAGTCTTCTTGCTTAAACATAAAATTATCAAACTCATCCAAGCATTGACTAGCAATTTTAGCAGGAGGGATTTCAGCTTTATCATATCTACAGAGAGAATTTACCTTTACTACCCGTGTCGGGTTATCGAGGTCTGGAGGTTCTTCAATAAATAAAGGATTAAGATCATATGTTACTTCAATAGGCGGTAAATTAAGACCATGTATTTCTTCAATAGGAGGTAAATTCTTAGCATCTTCAGCTTTAATACCTTTTTCTTTCATAGATTTCTTTACCTCTTGCATATCTTCGGGACTGAGAAATAGAACACCTCTCTTATTCGGAGTTGGTTTAGGAATAGAATCATTAATTGGAGCAGGAGCTGGCTCAGGAGCTGGCTCAGGAGGTGCCCAATTATTTTCATTTGTCATCATATTATTCAATAAGATTTCAGCTTCATTCGGTGTTCTTTCCCTGAAAAGAGAACCGGCGCAACTTTCCAGGTAATCTCTGGAAGCATCGGTTAGTCCATTATGAAAGATATCAAGTATTTCATTTTTCTTAAGAGGATGATCAGGCAAAGCATTAAGTAACTTGAGAAGCCTCCCCCAAGCTTGTGGAAGACTCTCTTCTTTAATTTGCACAAAGTTGTATATTTCCTTTAACGCAGCTTGTTTCTTATGAGCGGGAAAATATTTAGCAGAGAAGTAGTAAATCATATCCTGGGGACTACGCACACAACCATGATCAAGAGAATTAAACCATATCTTAGCATCACCCTTTAATGAGAACGGAAATATTTTAAGGATATAAAAGTAGCGAGATCTCTCATCATTAGTGAACAGGGTGGCTATATCATTTAATTTAGTAAGATGTGCCACAACAGTTTCAGATTCATAGCCATGAAAAGGATCAGATTCAACCAAAGTAATTATATCAGGATCAACAGAGAATTCATAATCCTTATCAGTAACACAGATAGGTGAAGTAGAAAAAGCAGGGTCAGGTCTCATCCTAGCATTTAGAGATTTCTTATTCCATTTAGCTAATAACCTTTTGAGTTCATACCTATCTTTGCAAGCTAAAATAGCCAAAGAAGCTTCTTGATCAAATAAATAATCCTCAGGAATAACAAGTGATTCTTCATCATCACTTTCATCATCATAATCAGATTCAATATTTTCAATCTCTCTAGCCCTAGAAAGTCGTTCCTCGAGAAAATCACCAAGTGGCACAGTAGTATCAAGCATAGAAGTAGTTTCATCATAAGTATCATGTATAGCAGAAGTAGCATCATCAATAACATGCGACATATCAAAACGAATAGCAGAAGTAGGTTTAGGTGTCGCAAGCTTACTCATAACAGAAGGTGAATCAAGTGCAGAGCTAGATGGCAGTTCCTTACCTCCCCTCGTAGTTGAGGGATAAATTGTTGTCTCGGCGTCTTTCAAATTATTCATAGTGTCCAGCAGATATAAATCCCAAGTGACTCAAAGAATAGAGCTATGCTCCCCGGCAACGGCGCCAGGAATTGGTCTTGATAACCCACAAGTATAGGGGATCGCAACAGCTTTCGAGGGTAGAGTATTCAACCCAAATTTATTGATTCGACACAAGGGGAGCCAAAGAATATTCTCAAGTATTAGCAACTGAGTTGTCAATTCAACCACACCTGGAAACTTAGTATCTGCAGCAAAGTGTTTAGTAGCAAAGTAATATGATAGTGATGGTAATGGTAACAAAAGAGTAATGAAAGCAAAGTAATATTTTTGGTATTATGTAGTGATTGTAACAATAACAACGGGAAAGTAAATAAGCGTAAACCAGTATATGGAAAGCTCGTAGGCATCGGATCAGTAATGGATAATTATGTCGGATGTGGTTCATCATGAAACAGTCATAACATAGGGTGACATAGAACTAGCTCCAATTCATCAATGTAATGTAGGCATGTATTCCGAATATAGTCATACGTGCTTATGGAAAAGAACTTGCATGACATATTTTGTCCTACCCTCCCGTGGCAGCGGGGTCCTAATGGAAACTAAGGGATATTAAGGCCTCCTTTTAATAGAGAATCAGAACAATGCATTAGCACATATGTATACATGAACTCCTCAAACTACGGTCATCACCGGTAAGTATCCCGATTATTGTCACTTCGGGGTTAACGGATCATAACACATAATAGGTGACTATAGACTTGCAAGATAGGATCAAGAACTCTCATATATTGATGCAAACATAATAGGTTCAGATCTGAAATCATGGCACTCGGGCCCTAGTGACAAGCATTAAGCATAGCAAAGTCATAGCAACATCAATCTCAGAACATAGTGGATACTAGGGATCAAACCCTAACAAAACTAACTCGATTACATGATAAATCTCATCCAACCCATCACCGTCCAGCAAGCCTACGATGGAATTACTCACGCACGACGGTGAGAATCATGAAATTGGTGATGGAGGATGGTTGACGATGACGACGGCGACGAATCCCCCTCTCCGGAGCCCCGAACGGACTCCAGATCAGCCCTCCCGAGAGGTTTTAGGGCTTGGCGGCGGCTCCGTATCGTAAAACGTGATGATTTCTTCTCTCCTGTTTTTTCTCCTCGAAAGCAGATATATAGAGTTGGAGTTGGAGTCGGGAGGTCTCCAGGGGGCCCATGAGGTAGGGGCGTGCCATAGGGGGGGCACCCCCCACCCTCGTGGCAAGGGTGTGGGCCCCCTGGTCTTCATCTTTGGCGAGGATTTTTTTATTATTTATTGTAAGATATTCCGTGGAGTTTCAGGTCATTCTGAGAACTTTTGTTTTCTGCACATAAAACAACATCATGGCAATTCTGCTGAAAACATCGTCAGTTCGGGTTAGTTCCATTCAAATCATACAAGTTAGAGTCCAAAACACGGGAAAAAGTGTTTGGAAAAGTAGATACGACGGAGAAGTATCAGTAGGATGCCTGAAAAGGCCCCAAGATGGGATCTCACGGGAACAGAAGGTTGCGGCGGTGGAAAAGTGTTTTCGTGGATGCTTCTGGAGGTTCGGGAATATATGTGAATATATAGGAGGAAGAACTAGGTCAGGGGAATCACGAGGGGCCCACAAGGTAGGGCGCCCCCCCTAGGGCGCGCTGTCCACCCTTGTCGCCGCCTTGTTGCTCTTCTAACATGAACTCCAAGTCTCCTAGGTGTCTTTTGGTCCAAGAAAAATCATCGCGAAAGTTTTATTCCATTTGGACTCCGTTTGATATTCCTTTTCTGCGAAGCTAAAAAACTAGGAAAAAATAGAAACTGCCACTGGGCTCTAGGTTAATAGATTAGTCCCAAAAATAATATAAAATAGCATATTAATGCATATAAAACATCCAAAACAGATAATATAATAGCATGGAACAATAAAAAATTATAGATACGTTGGAGACGTATCATTTCTTCCCCCTCTTCTCTCCGGTAGAGACCGAGACTGACGCTGATGCCGAGTATGATTACGCCCCTGACATTCGGCCCCTTGCAGCAGAGCTTCCAGGCAAGCAAAACCCCCTTGATCATTCATATATCGCCTAGTTCTTTCTCTCTCATGCTTGCATTAGAATTTGCTACTATATTTGATTGCTTCTATTCTGATGCATAGCCTGATTTTGTAACCTGCAATTTTTACCTGCCTACTTATCCTATATGCTTAGTATAGGTTGGTTAGTGATCCACCAGTGACCGACATCCAGGACCCGACCCATCACCTCACCCCCCTTAGTTGTACGACTCTGCAGAATTACAATCGAGTGCCGAGGGTGATACCTCATATAGCACTTTTGATGAGATCTCTGTAGTGTAGCTAATTGGTTGTGGTCTACGGAGGGTGATTCCTCCTTCACCACTCCCGATAACAACTCTGTTGTGCAACACCTCAAGTGTGAACCCTCGAGGGTGATTTCTCCAAGTTCACCTTGATGGTTACATCAACTGGAATCCATCGAGGGTGTTTCCTCAGATTCCACCTTGGTGTTATGGACACACGGTTACTTTTACTTTACCCAAGAACCATGATGAAGTCAAGTCATCCCTGAGGGGTACCCGTGAGAGAATGTGAAGTCGGGTTGACCGTGAGGGTACCCGCAACGGATGTGGAGTCGGGTTGATCTGGAGGGTACCCACAGGATAACTACACAGCATGGCCATGCATTCTTAGCCCTTGTCGTAAGTCCGTGAGATGGGGCGACGGGACCATAGATCGTGGGTCATTAATCGTCTTTGTGTGCTCCCAAGACACTAACATTTTGGAAATGTGATCCGAGTAGTCCTTTGGCCTTTTCACACGGATCACCACACGGGAATAAGTATGGGCACTCTACGTCGTATGGTTCTTTGAAAGCTCTTCAGACATCAGCGATTGAGCAACACGCGCCCGAGTGGTCCACGTAAGCACCTGCTTTGTATAAAGAGGTGGCCAGGACTGATCCTGGCCGTCCATGCAACACGTAGGAGTGCAAAGGGCGATGGGCCCAAGACCCTTGAGCACTTAGGAGATAGACCGGTGTGCCTGGCCTCTTTGTTGAGCCTATGTAGGACTACGGCGTGTCGATCAGCTAAGGCAGGCATGACCCAATGTGTTCGTCCGGATTTAATCGTGCGTGTTGGTTAAGTTTTTGCAGCCCTGCAAGGAAGTTAATCTATTCGAATAGCCGTGTCCACGGTAACAGACGCTCGGAGTTGTATACCGATTGATACAACTAGAACTGGATACTGAAGATGTAAAATGGGTATGATGGCTCCGGGATTGCTTTCTCGCAGGGAGTCGAGAAAGGATCTCTGGGTGTGGATGCTATGACATACGTACTACTTATGTTATGTTACTCTACTCTCTTCTGTTGCGACAAGATGCTTCAAGATGATAGTCTTCGATAGGCTATGCTTTCCTTTCTCTTTTGGCATTTCTGCAGTCTAGGCCAAAGATATAGCCCCATTCCTTTGATATTGCTACTTCTTGAGCTTGCATTGGTTTTTCCCTTGAAGAGGAAAGGGTGATGCAGCAAAGTAGAGATAAGTATTTCCCTCAGTTAATAACCAAGGTATCAATCCACTAGGAGATACAAGCAAGTCCCCAATCTATGCACCTGCACAAACAATCAAACACTTGCACCCAACACGAAAAAGGGGTTGTCAATCCCTTCATGGTCACTTGCAAAGGTGAGATCTGATAGAGATAGATATAAAAGATTACTAAAATGTAAAACAAAATAAAAGTAAATAAATTGCAGCTAGATATTTTTGGGTTTTTTGGTTTATAGATCTGAAGATATATGATGGGAAATAGACCCGGGGGCCATAGGTTTCACTAGAGGCTTCTCTCTTGAAGGAAAATAATACGATGGGTGAACAAATTACCGTCGAGCAATAGATAGAAAAGCGCAAAGTTATGACGATATCCAAGGCAATGATTATGCATATAGGCATCACGTCCGTGTCAAGTAGACCAAATCATGCTTGCATGTACTACTATTACTCCATGATGTCTACTATGCAACCTTCTTCTTGTAGACTCATGTTGGGCCTCCAAGCACAGAGTTTTGTAGGCAAGTGGCAAATTCCCCTCAAGTGGATGACCTAAGGTTCATCAATCCATGGGAGGTGTAGAATGAAGATGGTCTCTCTCAAACAACCTTGCAACCAAATAACAAAGAGTCTCTTGTGTCCCCAACGCACCGAATACAATGCTAAATTGTATAGGTGCACTAGTTCGGCGAAGAGATGGTGATACAAGTGTAATATGGATGGTAGTTATAGGTTTTTGTAATCTGAAAATATAAAAACATCAAGGTAACTAGTAACGAAAGTGAGCAAAAACGGTATTGCAATTCTTGAAAACAAGGCCTAGGGTTCATACTTTCACTAGTGCAAGTTCTCTCAACAATGATAACATAATTAAATCATATGGCAATCCCTCAACGTGCGACAAAAGTCACTCCAAAGTTCCTATGGCGGAGAACATAAGATGAAATTGCTTGTAGGGTACGAAACCACCTCAAGGTTATTCTTTCCGATCAATCCATTGGGCTATTCCTATAAGTGTCACAAACAGCCCTAGAGTTCGTAGTAAAATAATACCATATGATACACATCAATCAACCCTAATGTCACCTAGATACTCCAATGTCACCATAAGTATTCGTGGGTCAATTATACGATATGCATCAAACAACTTCAGATTCATCATATTCAACCCAACACAAAGAACCTCAAAGAGTGCCCCAAGATTCCTACCAGAGAAACAACAAAGAAAACATGCACCAACCCCTATGCATAGATTACCCCAATGTCACCTCGGTAATCCGTGAGTTGAGTGCCAAAACATACATCAAGTGAATCAATAGAACATCCCATTGTCACCACAGGTATCCCACGCAAGGCATACATCAAATGTTCTAAAATCCACAATAGTATTCAATCCTATAAGAGTGAAACCTCAAAGGTAAAACTCAATTCATCACAAGAAGATAGAGGGGAAGAAACACCATATGATCCAACTATAATAACAAAGCTCACAGTACATCAAGATCTTGAAAAAGCAAGAACACGAGAGAGAGAGAGATGAAACACATAGCTACTGGTACATAGCCTCAGCCCCGAGGGTGAACTACGTCGTCCTCATCATGGATACCGCTGGGATGATGAAGATGGGCACTGGTGATGGTTTCCCCCTCAGGCAGGGTGCCGGAATGGGCTCCTGATTGGTTTTTCGTGGCTACAGAGCCTTGCAGCGGCGGAACTCCCAATCTAGGTTTCTTTCTGGGGGTTTTTGCTGGGGAACATAGCATGCAATTTAAAAAAAAATCCTATGATCATGCAAGATCTATCTAGGAGATGCATAGCAACGAGAGGAGGAGAGTGTGTCCACATACCCTTGTAGACCAAAATCAGAAGCGTTAGGTTAACAAGGTTGATGTAGTTGAACGTCTTCATGATCCAACCGATCTTAGTACCGAACGTACGGCACCTCCGTGTTCAGCACACGTTCAGCTCGATGATGCCCCTCGAACTCTTGATCCAGCAGAGGGTCGAGGGAGAGTTCCGTCAGCACGTTGGCGTGGTGACGGTGATGGTGATGTGATCCGCGCAGGGTTTCGCCTAAGCACTATGACCCTATGACCGAAGGAGTAAACTGTGGAGGGGGCACCGCACACGGCTAAGAGAACAATTTATGTGCCTTTGGGGTGCCTCTCGCCCTCGTATATAAAGGAGGAGAGGGGAGGACGACCGGCCCTAGGGGCGCGCCAAGTGGGGGAGTCCCACTAGGACTCCTAGTCCTAGTCGGCTCCCCCCTTCCTTCCAACGGAGAGGGGGAAAGGGGAATGAGGTGGAGAGGGCGAAGGAAAGGCGGACCGCCCCCACCCCTTGTCCAATTCGGACTGCTAGGGGGGCACCACCTCCTGTGGCCTGCCTCCTCCTCTCCACTATGGCCCATTAGGCCCATTTACTTTCC